>NC_092875.1:282674718-282977744 GCF_028372415.1 Notamacropus eugenii | reverse complement strand
GAAGGATCTAGTTCAAATGTGGCCCCAGACATTTACCAGTTTGTTGGCCTTGGGCAAGTCACTTAAACCTGTTTGCCTCATTTCCCCATCTGTAAAATGATCTGGAGATGGAAATGTCAAATCAGTCCAGTATCTTTGTCAAGAAAACCCCAAATGGGGACACAAAGAGTCAAACACAACTGAAACAACTGAACAATACTGATAATTACATATACTATAAAGCATATAAAAATAAACTATAAAAGAATGTAATAATGATGAAATTACATTTGATCCTAGAATCAACAGGGAGTCACTGGAGTTTATTGAATAGAAAAGTCAGACTTCAGTTTTAGAAATATCAATTGGTAGCTGGGTAAATGAACGATTTGAGTGGGAAAGACTTAGGCTAAAAAGGCAATGAGGAGGCTACTGCAACAGTCCAAGAGAGAAGTAATGAGGACCTGAGCTAAGATGGTAGCTGAGTCAGTGGAGAAATGGGGATGGACATGGGAGATGTTATGTAGTCAGAATCAATAAGACTTGCCAACTGATCAAATAGAGGAAATGTCAAGGATGATACTGAGGTTGAGAAATTGAGTGATTGGGAGAATAGTTATGCCCTCAACAGAAATGATGAAGTTTGTATGAAAGTTGGATTGTGGGGTGGGAGGGAGATAATGTAATGGAATCTGCAACATGGGTAGCTCATCCATACCTGTTTATTGTTATTTTAATTTATTTGTTTTCAGTTTATTTGTCTTCAGTTTTCAGTTTCAGTTTAAGACTTCCACAAGTCTTAGATTTTTATCCCCCTCCTTCCCCTCTCCCTCCCCAAGACAGCATGCATTCTTATATGGGTTCTACACATACATTCTTATTAAATACATTTTCACATTAGTCATGTTGCATAGGAGAATTAAAATGAATGGGAGAAACCATGAGAAAAACCAAAACAAAAGAAAACATAACACAAGAGAAAATATTCTGCTTCATTCTGCTTTCCAATTCCATAGCTCTTTCTCTGGATATGGATGGCATTTTGCCTCAAGAGTCCATACCTGTTTATTTTTTGTGAATCACTGTCTCACCAGAAATGAAAAGGAGGGCAGATGGTTTTTATTCATCAGCTACTGTTCTGGAAGGCCACTGAAAAGAGCCTATAGCCACAAGGTGATCTGTGCGGTAGGAATGTGAGCACACTGGAGGTGGGGAGAATTTCACCTACAAAGCTATTAGGGCGATGCCTTGGTTCAAGTTAAGTTATGAATGAACTAACAAAGCAGAAGGGAAAAGATTAGCATATTGTAAAAGGGATAACATGGGGGTGGATGGAATGATAATGGTTGAAAAGGGGGAAGAGAATGTGCTCCCTCCTTACCTGAACTTGATAATAGCAAGCAAGAATTTATATAGAGCCTTAAGATTTGCAGAATGATTTATATAGATTATTTCTTTTGACACTAAAAACAACCCACTGAAGTAGATGCTATTATTATTTCCACTTTAAAGATGAGGAAATTGAAGTTAAGGGAGATTAAATAATTTGCCAAGGTCATACAGCTTCTAAGTTTCTGAGGCAACATTTTGAACTTAGATCTTCTTGATTCCAAGTCACAAACTCTCTCCATACTGTCCCCTAGCTACCTAGAAAGCTTTTTTCAAGGCTCCCCCGAAGTTGCACCTCCTATGGGAAGTTTTTCTCAATTCTATAATTTGTTAGTGCTCTCCCCCTCCTCAAATGACAATATTTATCATTGTTGATGTTTTGACCACATCTTAACCACATTCTTCAAAGAGGATGTGAGCTTCTTGATGACAAGAACTGTTCTTGTTTGGTCTTTATTTCTACAAACCTAGTGTGTGTGTGTGTGTGTGTGTGTGTGTGTGTGTACATATATATGTGTGTGACTACTTATATATATATATATGTGTATATATATATATGTGGAGAGAGAGAGAGGGAGAGAGAGAGAGAGAGGGAGAGAGAGAGAGAGAGAGAGAGAGAGAGAGAGAGAGAGAGAGAGAGAGAGAGAGAGAGAGAGAGAGAGAGAGAGAATTGAATAAAATTGAGTGATAACAAATCTGGAAGACATACAGTACTGGATGACATAGAATTCAAAAATGCCTTTACCAGACTAGAATGTTGAACCCAATCTAAGAACATGAAACTTTAGTTAAATATATCAGAGTTTTAGGGTTTCATCATTATGAGAGCAATCAGTCTATAATTGTTGATAATAACAATAGTAATTACTTACATCACACTTTAAGGTTTGCAAATCACTTTATGAATACATCGAATTTTACTTTCACAACAATTCTGGGAGGCTGCTGCTTCTATTATCTTTGTTTTATAACAGAAGAAACTAGAACACAGATTGGTTAGGGAGTTGTTTGTAGCTTTAAAAGACTGAATTAATTATCCAAGATCCTACAGTGGTTTAATTTCAGAGGTGGAATTTGAAGTTACATCTTTCTGATTCCAGATCAAGTGCCGTCTCCACTATAAAATCCTACCTCTCAAGGTGAAACTTAGTAAAGATAAACTTTATACCTTAGTTCAAAAATCCAACCATACAAATAGATTAAAGGGATGTCACTAGATCTTGTCTTATCTGGAAAAAAAAAGATCTAGGGGTTTTAGTGGCCTGCAAGCTCAGTCCCCATCAGTAGTGTAATATGGTAACCAAGAAATCTAATACAATTTAAAGCTGCCTTAATAGAGGCATTGTGTCTAAGGCTAGGAAGATAGTATTTCTGCTATGTTCCATCCTGGTCCCACTACATTCAGAGAATTGTGTTTAGTTCTTGTTTTCATATATTTGGAAAGACATTGATAAACTTCAGAGTACCCAGCGGAAAGCAACCAGAATAGAGAGTAAAAGATCCTCAATCCGTGCCATATAAGAATCTTTTGAAAGAGCAGCAAATGCTTAGTCTGGAGAAAATTTAGCAGAGATATAATAGCTATATTCAAATATTTAAGAAAATGACAAATGAAAAAGATATTAGATGTTTTTTTCTTTTTTTGCTTACAACTAAATGACAGAATGAGGAACATTGAATCAAAGTTGAGGGCATAAAGAAAAAGAAAATTAGTAAAAACTAGGGACATCTTCTAAGGGAAATAAGTTCCTCCTTCCTGGAGATTTTCAGCCAAAAGCTAAATGGGGTTATGTTATGACGGCAATGTCTTTGAGGCTATGATTGGGAATAACTGACCTCTTCCAATTTTGAGATTCTTTGATACTAGGAATCTGATGTAGGACTGAGCAAGGAGAGGAAATGGAAATTTATGACTCTGGAAAGAGCTAGAGATTGCAACAATATGAAAATTAACCTTCAGATCAAATCATCTTAAGTGTTTAAAATAATGATAATGTCACATTTACTTAGTGTGACTATATAGCAATCCCTTACAATAAAACATATTTCATTTCAAAACTAGATTCTGCTGTTTGAAGAAAAGTTAAAAGCTACTTTTTGGATGGAGATGTTATATGAAGTTTATCTACATTCTAATCTTCATAGTTCTACTGAATCAAAAGAAAAAAACATGCTGGCATAGTATTATTTTTTTTTTCGTATTATCTTCTACACGGACAGCTGAAAGAGAATTATTATGAATTTTGGTACATAGTACTAAAATGTATTCTGCCTCTTTGGTTAAATACATAGGCAGTGCTATGAAAAACACTTCAGATATTTTCTCATATTGTCATATTTTTTCACATTGTCTGATGTCAATGTAAAAGCATAGAGAGCAGCTATGTGTAATGCTCTTGTATTCTAAAGTGCTACAACATGAACCAAGTGAAGCACCACAAATTGGTGGCCAATGAACACTCCAACTCATCTTCATTTCATTTCACAATATTCCAGTTATCGTCTGAACAACAACAATCTCACTTTGCACCTCATTATATATAACTTTGTATAATAATATGGCACTTTGCTGTTTCCATGACCAAACTAGATTATAAATTGACAAATGTAGAAAGTATGTCTTACTTTTTTTTTGAAAGAGGGTGTTGAAGGGAATGCAGCAGTTATGATGGCAGTATAGATAAGAAAATTAGACTCAGGGTCAGGAACACAGCTGTGACCTACCCAACTTGTGTTAAGGTGTGCAGATCACTTAAAATCTCCAACTCAGTTGGTTGTTCTTATGTAAAATAAGGTATGATAAAACTTCTAGTATCTACTTCACAAGGTTTACATGAGAGTCAAATGGGATTACATATGTAAAGTACTTTGGAAACCTTAAAGCGTTATGTGAATGTCAGCTATTTTTATTTGTATATACTTCCAGACCTAGCAAAGTACTCTGTATACAGGGGAAATGCAATAAATACTTGATGGACTTATTATGTATGTACATATGTATTTATTATTTAATAATTGGTTTATTTTCTTCTAAGATTTTCTTCTGAGGGAAGCAACACTACATGAAAAAACTGGAGCAACAAGTCAAATTGTGATTTAAACCAAGAGGAAACTTTTCACAAATGTTTAACCCAATCAAGAGCACATTTTAGATGCTTTGTACTAATTATATTTTGCTGACATACGCCAATTATATTCTGAAATATTGTTCTCTCAGGCTGTTGGGCCTTATAGCAGCCTGAGAGAACAATGATACTGAATTAACAATTGAAATGAAGCTTTTCTTTGAATTCTCTTACTCAACTTAAGCATTGACAAATTCACCTGGAAGTTTCAGTCATTTTCTGAACTTTGTTTTATCAAGTAGCTCCATTTTTTTATAACAATTGATAAAAAAAATCATGTGAAGCATTTCTCCACATTGTATATATTTGTAATGTTCTCTTTTCACATTTAATCATTATATCAATTTTTTTTAGCCATTTCAACATGTAGCTTTTATGGATTAAGTCACTGCTCCAAGTCCTTTAGACTAATTTAGCAAATGCAATTTGTGATGAGAATAGCCAACCAGTAATATCCAGTTACTATATGGTCTTTGGCAAATCACTTAACCTCAGAAATGACTGTAGCACTATAATAATTGATTTTATAAATTGAATGAGTAGAAATTCCAAAACGAGGCCAAAATCAAAATATTTTTTCAATATCTGCAGAAATGTAGCATCTAGAAATATAAATAGTCCTATTTCAGCATCAATTAGTAGTTATTCACATATGTATCTGAATATACTTGTGCATCAATAATCTAAGGACCTCTGTTTTTATCAGTATGGATATTCTCTCCAGTAACACAGATCATATTTCCCTGCCTTGGTGTGTGGTCTTTTTGAGTTACTGTGGCCTAAAAAAAAATCATTCCTTTGGGGTCCATGAGCCTCTTGAAACTCAGGTAAGCTAGTCAGTCCTCAGACAATAACATTACAATCCACTTACACTGGCAGATTCATACGCCTCCATTCCTTTCCCTTCCATTCAGCAAGCATTTGTTAAATATTTGTGTACCAGGCAAAGATGAAACAAGCTCTGGTCTTCAAAGAGCTTATATTAGGGGTAGAGAACAATATATACACAAATGGTGGAGACAGAAGAAGAGCAAGGAGAGGACTCAAGAAAGGTCTCTTTAAGGAGATGTGTATTAAAGGAACCTAGGGATTTCAGAGCATTGACATGAGGACACAGAATATTCCAGGGATGAGGGAGGCCCCTATGCACAGGCACAGAGATATGATGGAGGGAAAAACAAATAGGCTAGTTTGGCTAAAAGCATAGAACATAAGAGAGTAAATAATGTGAAATTAGACAGGAAAGATTGCTTGAAGCTGAACTGACAAGGGCTTTAAATGTCAACTAGAGAATTTATAGTTTGTCTTAGAGACAATAGGGAACCACTGCAGCTTCTTGAGCTAAAACTTCTTAAATGACATGGTCAGACCTGTGATTAAGATTAATCAATTAGGTACCTCTGTAGAGGAGAGAGGAGAGGAAAGAAATTCAAAACAGAAAGGAGGAAATTATTGCTATTAGAATAGTTCAGGCAAAGGGCAGTAGCTATATGAGTAGAGAGAAGCAGGAGATGTAATAGATGTTGTAGAAACAGAGAGCTTAATCAATAGAATCTGGCAGCTGATTGGGATCAGGGTCAGGGTAGGGAGAGAGCGAAGGAGAACGAGTCAAAGAAATACTCAAATGTTATGTCGTTTAGTCATTTTTTGCTAAAGATACTGGAGTGGTTTGCCATTTCCTTCTCCAGCTCATTTTACAGATGAGGAAACTGAGGCAAAAAACGTTAAGTGACTTACATAGGATCACCCAACTAATAAGTTTTGATTTGAACTCAACAAAGATGAGAGGCCCAGCACTGTATTCACTACACAATCTAGCTACCCAAATGTATTCCAGTCCAATACTTTAAAGTTCCATGTTTTCATCAGTATGAGTATACGCTCTACTACTGAAGATCATAGTTGCTCTATTTTCTAATTAGTGATTTTGTCTGGGTTTTTATGAACTGAAAAAAAAAAAAAGCAACACCTAGTGACCGGTATACCTTTCCTAATATGTGTAGGCTGGCTGTAAGACAATAGGCATCTAATTCACCCCCAGGCCCACACCTAGCCATTCCAACTTAGTGGGATTTAACAGAGTTTATGCTCCACTAGCTTTATCTTTAAGAAGTCAAGCCAGCTCAATCTTTATAAATTATATTATTTTTAGGACTCTACATGCAGTTTAGATCCATATCATAATCACTATACCTGGCTCATTCCTGAGAAATGGTAAGGATCCTGTCATCTCTGCTTTGCAGGTGGAAAAACAAGGATACAAAGTGGCTATCATGATACTCAAGATATTATGGATTATTATTAATATAATAATATTAATATTATTATTTGCAGAACCAAGCTCAATTGCAACAACATATATTATACAAAATAATACAGAAAATCACAAATCTTGATTTTATCATATAATGAGAAGACATTTATGTTCAAGGTTTGGATATGCAGATATACTGCCAAGTTCTAAAGGTGTCCATGAGTAATCCTTCTATGCATTTGCTCACATTTGGGTGGCTGTTCTTTGACTGTAATCTCCTGGGAGGTAGAAACTCTGTCTACTTTGCTTAAGAGGAATGTAGTAAAGGGTCATATAAGCTTTGAAGATGTGATTTGATAATGATGGTGATGCATTTCTGATCCATATGCCTGCACTTCAGTATTCAAACCTATATAAATCTACTTTAATACTAAGACCTTCAGTTTGCTACATGCCAGACATTCGTTTTCCTTTAAAAAAAAATCTACCTATTTCCATTTCCCCACTCAAGTGTGTTAAAATTAACCAGTTTTTAATGATTTTCACATTTTAAATGTTCTCTGTTTCCAAGTAAGACACATTAGGCTATCATTATATAGGGTACAATATTAGCTCCTTGAAGGCATTGTAAAGTTCTCTGTATAGAATGAGATTCCTATCCAATTAGCTCTTAGTCTGTAACAGGAGGGCTTGAATAATTTAACAGGAAATTTGGGAAAAGCACGGGTGGTTGTTTTCTTCCCCCTTTTCACAAGGAACATTTCCACATGCTTGCCCTGTCTTTTTAAGTAATACTAAGTATCTATTCTACTTTCAAAAATATGGTATAGGTATAGATTAACTGAGCCTCTTTCCTTTCTTAAGCCATTTTCTTTAAAAATAAAATAAAAAGCAATTTGTGGCTTCTAATTCAGAAATCAATCAGTACATTTATCTGGATCATGTGTCCCTAAAATTTGGCGTCATTTACAAGCTGACTCTTTGCATTCCAGATGACTGAACTGGTTTTAAAATTTTTACTTGATTGTACATCTTGACCTTGACCTCCACGCTTTAGAAATGAGCTCCTTCGATGTGCAAGGTACCCAGGGTCCACAATCTTTCCTTTGTTTTGATATGGAGGAGACTTAGAGGCCTCGTGATATATCCCTTTCTCAGATTCAATATTTTGGTTCCGTTTTTTCTCCTGAAAAATAAGAGAGACAGAGAGAGATACAGACACAGAGATGAATATAGCTATATCTTGATATGGATATGGCTCTATCTATATATCTAAATATAACTGAACCTGGATATGCCCATATCCATTTCTATATTCCCAGCATATCTCTATGTCCATGTACATACACACATACATATCTATCTCTTATCCCAGCATGGACTTCACAAGACAGGACTGCAATACCATTGATTCTTCTCCTTCTCCTTCTCTCCCATTCTCTTTCTCCTCCTCTTACATGCACACGTCCAGGGTGCGCTTGCGCACTCACACGCACACACACTCACAGGAAAATCTATATGTGTCAGACATTCAGCAAGGGAAAGACAAAGGCACTGAGTTAATTACCCATCATTTACTGCTGCTGAGAAGAACAGATGGCAGCAGACGATATGTAAATGGCAAGGGGCAGTGAATTATTCGATTTTTTTAGATTAATCGTAGATGACAAAGGAAGTGATTACAGGCTGTGACATTTATACAAATGTATAAAGTACATAACACTAAAAAATAGAGCTTAATATTATTATGAGGATGTCAGGCATACAAACACTACTGTCACAATACAAACCAATGAATTTTGTGATCATCTGAGAATTTGCACTCCCCCTACCTAAAAACTTTAGGAAGTCCAGGATGGTGAAAAGATAAGAACCCAAGCCTACAGAAACCTCAGGAAACACCGTCAAGCCACTTCTAACAAGAGGTTCTCCACTGTAGGCAATGCTCTACAAAGGAAGATGGTGCTTATTGGGACATGAAATCAGGCAGCATCATTTGCTTACGCCAGAGCTGGCACTGCCTCAGTGACAAGACTGTAAAAGAGAAAAGGTGCTAATAAAATACAAACTAGAAATAGAAATCAAAATTAAAGGTGATGTTTTGTCTGTAGGGCCCCTTTAGTTGGTGTGGAGGAA
Source organism: Notamacropus eugenii (assembly GCF_028372415.1). NCBI lineage: Eukaryota > Metazoa > Chordata > Mammalia > Diprotodontia > Macropodidae > Notamacropus > Notamacropus eugenii. The sequence continues at coordinate 282,968,861 of NC_092875.1, read as the reverse complement.
GAAGGGAAAAAAAATGAGAAAAAAATGACTTCCCATTTGACGGAAATTTTCTTCTCTCATCCTCAACACCCCCCCTCCCCCTCCCCTCTTTCCCAATCTTCTAGTATCTTTCAAGGTCAGAATGATAAAATTTCCAGGCCAGGTTTCACTTTGCATTAACACACAAATGCCCACACACACACACACACACACACACACACACACCCCATAAGCTGCCTTCTTTTTGCAAGAGGGGAGCCCAGTAGTCTGTATTTTCTGTTGCATAAATAATTAATTAGTACACGAGGAAAACAGATGCTTTCTTCTGTAGATCATAGAAACTGCTCCATCATCAAAATGTCTTCAATCACCCAATTATTAAATCTATATGGCGCTGATATTACTGGGAAGAGAGGAAGCCCCTGAAAGCCCTCCAGCCTCAGATCCGTGGCTGCCCATCTGACAGAGCGAGTCCTCTGCCCCATGAGGAGACAGAGGGGACAGTTAGGGCCACGTTTATTTAGCCCCTTCAGAAAAACTTCCCAAACAGGCAAGGCAAGACAGCGCCCCAGGGACGGCGGAGTCCTCCTCCATGTGGGCATTCTGCGGCCGGGGCGGGAGGTCAGGGGATGCGAGGGAGGGTGGGTGCTGCCTGCCCGCCTGAGGATGGGGGCTTGGCGAGGGGGAGTCCGTGTTGGCTGGAGAGAGGCCGGGGGAGGGGCGTTCTTAGTCAGCAGCCTCTTGGATAGTGCATTAAAGTTGGCAATCCATTTGGAATGGAGGTTCAGAAAGAAAGTGCCGGCAGAATCAATCTGCCCCGAAGAAAGGAGAAGCATGCAAGGTTGCAGTGGAGCAAAATCTCCAGTCGGGCTTCGTTAGCAACCCAAGCGGGCTGGGGCTGCAAGCTGGCACTGGCTTTTGACGAGGGGTTTTGCCCCTTTTACTACTGTTATTGCTATTATTAGTATTTTCTATTTAACACCACAACGTAGAGAGAGGCAAAGAATGCGGCTCTATCGCCTCCAGTAAATTTAATGGGGCACACGAGCATAAGGCTCATCTATTCATCTTTACCTTCATAAATGTGGCATTGACCCCATGAGAAGGATGCTTGCACATTTACTTCAACATAGATATGGTTGATTGTCACCTTTAATCAAAACAGTTTGCAAAATACGGTCATATTACACTTAGCAAGCATTTCTTGCATTTTACAACTTAATGATATTCTGAGTGGGAAAGGTTAAATTATTAGAGGAGATAAAAATTCCAGAAACTATCTAAATAAATGACTGAGTCCATGAAATGGATTGGGGTTGGAGGCAAGGAGGGGGAGGAAAGAGAGATTGGGAACCGAGAGAAATCCACCTAAGCTCAGCACCCCTGAAATGTCTAGACAGCTTAGCGGGAACAGAATATTTTAACAAAGGGAGCGTGTATGGATGTGAGCATTACCCCTAGCTACTCTGTCCTGTGGACTTGAAGTGTCTAACCCATGTCACCAGTGTCCATACGATGCTGTGTTCATCCCTGACAAGCCAAAACAAAACAATCCTGACTGTATGTGGAAAGGAGGTGGACTCTGAATCCCAGTCATATCTAAGAGTTCCTGAAAGACACGTGTTACATCATGAAAATGTACCAACCATACGTAACCCTAGTTTTTCATTGTGCCTGAATGTTTGTTAGGAAAGCCAAATACAAGCCATTATTTATGCTCCAGATAGTTCCATTTTAAAACAACACAAATCAAAATTGATTTTCCCCCAAGGACATTCATACCAAAAAAAGGTACTTATAATATATTCACCCTGATGCCTTTCTTTTAAAAGAAATTTAAAAAAAATCAAACCCGATCTAAATTCAGAGATCTGGAGTTGTTTCTTATGTGGATCTTATTTGTTCTTTCCCTTTCCATAGAAATGTACACCATAAATAGTAGAATAGTACAGTGTGTGTGTGTGTGTACATATATATGATTAATTTCTAAAATTTTATATTAGGGCACACAAAGCAATATGCTGTAAAGGTTTTCATTTTACTGATTGATTTAGGACTTAGTTCTTAACACCAAAAAAAAAAAAAAAACCAACCCAAAACAATATAAATTACTCTAGGTGTAGGGAAAGCAAATTTTTCTTACCTAGTAACTGACTATAAGCATATATATGTTGAACGTATTATTTAAAGTGAATAATACCTACTTCTTGCTAGAGTCCCTTTCTAGTTCTACAAAGCAAATATATGCACAGAGTTTATGCACATATATTTCAGTTTGTGGTAAGAAATATCACCTTATTTCAAATTTCTGCAAAATTTGTATTTCTTGAAATTCCCACAAAGACACAATAAAATTAATGTTTTGTAAAATGAATGTCTCACATATAACATTCTGAAAACTTAACCCCGAGGAAACATTAAATAAAACTGGCTATATAAATACATACATAGATATATTTTAAAATCTTACATACATATATAATTGATAGAGAATAAACATGGATTCTAATACATGAAAACATCCATGCAAAAAAATCACAGTCTATATGCCTGTGGTGTAATTCATAATGGGAATTTAAATTATATAGTGTATGTATATTCATGAAAGTACACAGAGCTAAAGTGAATAACCACTTAAGCATGTGGACATCTATTAAAATGAATGCTATTACTTTTAATTGAGGCCTAGAAAATAGCATGCAGGCTGATTTTGCATTGTAGGTGTCTTATTCTCAATGACTACATCTAACACTAAAAGGAACTCATTTAAATTGAATTTTTGATGTGCTAATAGAACATTTCACTATCAAATAAGTTCGCATTTCAGGCATGGGTTAGTTGCACCCTAAAGATTGTTCGTGCAAAGAGGACCAAACGTCACTGTATTTCTAAGAAACACGGAGAGGGGTTGGATACAAAATATACAATCTTCTACTGTGAAATCCTAAAAATTTGGGATACCTGGACAATGGCTGATGTTTGTGTATTTCCCCTGTATCACTTGAATGTGTATATCATTAGCTTTTCTCACCTTTGCATGCAATGAAGAGCTGAGTCTAGCTTGATTTAGTAAATTATTTTACTTCACGTATAAATTTGCAATATTTAGATGTTAGGTGAGATATATGCTCATTTCTGACTAGTATTAATTTGTTCTTGATATTACAAGTAATTGCACTTATTTTGATTAGACATTTTCAGTAACAATATACAGTGTGGACACATACACAAACTGCATTTTTGCCCAGAAATGCGTACAATACATTATTGCAGGTATAAAAAAAGCTATTTATACTCGTGCTAAATGATTTGTCAAAAGCGATAAAAAGGCAGTTGCATTCATTTTCCTTTTAAAGTCTAACTGAGCCAGGAGATGTTAATAGGACACTAATGCACAGACTCGCCCTGATTTGCCTAGTGTTTTTCATCTATAGGAGGTATCCTCTATTGTATCCTTTGAAAAGAAAATGAATCAGTTCATGGGACTGTAAAATCCTGTCTGGTAAGAATAGCCCTCACATTTCCCTTTCTGAGGCTTCTTTCCGTTCAACTCAACTAACTCCCTTTTTATCAGTTCTATTTTTATGGGTAATACAGAATTTACTATAGCAACCTAAACCCAAAGAGTTTCCATACCTTCTTTTCTTGATTTAAATCAAACCTGCAGAGCCCTCTGTTGGACAAATTTCAGACTGCACTCCATTGCCTGTATTTGAAGGAATAAAAAAAATAGTGACAAAATAAAGTTGCAAACCATTACAATTTGGGCATGCTAACCATTTTGATATCAGGAGGCATGAAAAGTCAGAGTACTGAACAGCATGCTGGTATAGATGACAACATGATGTGCAGAAACAATTGAACTGAATAAAACACATAACATATGAAATGCTTTCCCCTCCTTTTCCCCTTTACCACCCCCCCCCCCAAGTCCCACTCAGAGCACCAGTTCAGGGATTGATGTCAAACTATGGAAAATCTCACTTTCCTGATCCTTTAGTCAACAAAACATTTTGATATTATTCTGGAAAGAGCTAATTAGTACAGGCATCCTTCAGTTTGGGGTGCAGTGAAGAATAATTTGATAACAAAGAAATGTATTCATTTTATAAGAAAATCTTTATTAAAAAAAAAAAATCAGGTGCTTTTTAATGTGCTAATAGTAGTCTATTCATTGTCTATGTTTTCCTGCAGAGGCAGTAGGGTGGAGTGAATAAGTATCAGCCTGGGAAACAGAAAGATCTGGGTTCGTGTCCTGTCTTAGACTCATACTAGCTGTGTGACTCAGACTAGCTCCCTGACAAATGCCTTAAATTCTCAGTACTGTCAGACAGACAATGGCTCATCTGCATTGGTGGAAGGAGATTTCACAATGGGAGTTCCTCCACACTGAAGAAATTGCAGAACTGGGTACCTCCATGCACACAAATACACACAGGTAAACACTGAGACAGAGATAGAGAGAGAGATAGAGACAGACAGAGAGACAGAGGCAGAGAAACACAGAGAGATAGTCAGAGACACACACACACACAGATAGAGAGAAACAGAGGGAATGTTGCCTAGAGATAGCATAATGTAGTAGACAGGATAGTGGCTTTGTAGTCACAAAAAAACTGGGTTCAATTCCCACTTGAGATACTAGTTTTGTTAAAGTGGGGAAAAGTCATTTAAGTTCTCTGTGGTTTAGTTTCCTCATCTGTAGAAAGAGAGGATTAAATTCAATAGCTTCTAAGGCTTTTTTTAGCCTTATATCCTATTGTATTATGAATAATATAGAAAGCAGTGTCCTGGATCTTTGGTTAAGTTTTTAAAGGCAAACATCTGGGACTATTTGTTCAGCATACTTGTTATCATCTTTAAGTGAAAGTTTGATGGCATACCAATACTCTCTCCTCTTCTGCACCATCTCATTGTTGTCTAGTTTAGATAGCAAGGCCTCCCCATATGCTGCCAAAGTTTCTCTGAGTTCTTGCCTAGGTTTCTTCAGATTTTCTAGACCTCCTCATCAGTTTCAACAGCGGGAGGTTTATTATCACTTCCCACACACCCTTATGTTTGTCTACCCTAAGCTTAGTCCCATCTCCTGAAGGCAGTTTCTTCACTGACCCAATACAGCTCTGACTCTCTGAACATGAAATTCATGCTTTTCACTTTATCATTGTTTTAAAATAATTGTTGGAGCACATACTAAAAAGCTACCACTTTCTTGACTAATGTGGCTGCTTTCTTTGATGGTATCAAATTGGAAGGCTTTGGATCATTTGGTGAAGGATTTTGAGCTAAAAGGGAACTCAGAAACCATTTAATACAAAGCCCCTCTTTTAAAAGATGAGGAAAAACAAGGTCTAGGCAAAACTTGACAAAGGTCATAGAGATAGTAAATATCAGTGTTGGGATTTTGCCTCTAAATCTATCCTCTTTCCATTATACTTTGCTGTGTTCTGGGGACAGAATTCCTGCATTCCTGTACTGACTCTACCACTTACCAACTGTTTGTCCTTAAGTAAAATACTACAACTTTTCTCAGACCCAGTTTCCTCATCTATCTAAAATAAGAGGGATGGACCAAAAAAAACCAGGCCTTTGACCTCCACTCTTCTTTCTGCTCTAACTGTATATGACGAATTTATAATTTCATTTTTCTCGTGTAGAAAACTATTTGTAATAAATCCCTAAGTGCATCTGAATCCTTCATTTTAGAATTCTCTATCCTCTCTGAACTACCATCATTTTAAACAACATACTGCCACATGACCTTGAAGATCACCCGGCAACATATCCTATAACTTAGCTAGACTATGTAGACATTCTATAATAAGGTCTCAAAATGTTTTTCTCAAAAGAAGTAGACATAATGATTCTCAGGTAATAAAACCAATTTTTTGTGTATGGCTTATGAAAATCTGCCTCATTACTTCTTTCCCATATATTGATACCCATCTACATTTTTGTTTTTACTACTTCACCCTCTACCCAGACAAAAGATAGCATTAATCTGGTCCACCAAAAACTCAGGAATTTTTCTTAGCCTCAGAGGAAGGGTGAGTATATTTTTCTCATTATGCCATCCCAACTGAAAGCAGGAGTTGGATGGCATGCCATGCTAAAAAAACAAACAAACAAACAGAAACAAAACAACTCTTATTCTTTTTCCTTAGAGCCTTGAACAAATTGTTCAAATTCAGGGTTGAGAACCAGTGCTAGATCTAAACTCCTCCTGTCACCAGTAATCTTAACTAAAATTATATAGATGGCCAAGCAAGAAAAGAGGAAAATATAGACCAATAGTGACCTAACTTTGTCAGACACAAAAGTAAGCCCATGCTTAGAATCAAAAAGGAAAATGAGGTAGTAGTCTTATTGAAACCAGCAGAATTCTGCTTTTCCTTCCAATTCTTCTTTTTCTTTTGCCTTCTGCATTCTGTTTGTGGAATAGTTATTGACTGTGCTCATTGTGAGTAGATATGTGTTCTTAAAGGAGAGAACAGTGCAAACTTTGCAACCAACACAATTTAGCAGAGAAAAGGAGGGAGTCAATGATCTTTGAAAATAAATTCCAAGGCTTCGTTGACTAAATCAATCTGAAGTGTTGGAGATGCTAAGGGGAATGTGACCGAATAGCTTTTTAGAATCCTCAAAGCGGCTAGATTTCTGATTGCATGGACTTCAGGACTGATGCATCCCAGGGTTCCAATGCTGTCCCTAGGCATCGTGCCAGGTGAGCCAGCAAGAGAAGCATAAACCAAGAGGAAGAATCTAATACTTCCTGGAGCTAATTCCTGCTCAGCAGGAAAATCTTAGTGTTGAACCATAGATGCCAACTCTATCAATTGGCATAGATACCTTGCCCCCAATCTTCTGGCATTGTGCATTGAATATGAGGAAATGATAAAAATTAACAACAGTGGCAGATTACCCTCTCATAGGTGGCCACAGATAATCATTCCAGGCTCACCCCAAACTTCATCCCTTCGCTGGCTGCTACACAGAAAGGCTATGTCATGGTAGCAATCTAATAATTTTCTTTAGGAGACTTACAAGAGCATTCCTATCTTTACAGATGTCTGGATAGCTTATGATCTAGGTTTAAGAACCAGTAGTTAGAAGGTAAAAGGAAAATAATTCTCTGGGGCTTGTGGCTTCTAGAATTTTTCTTGAGATTGAAAGTTTCTCTCTTTTGTATACCATTTAGTACCGATTTGGCACTCCAGGTTTTCCTTTTTCTTTGGAATTGGACTGGAATAGATTTATGTCATTTAAAAATGTCTGTGGTTGGACTTTATTCTATAAAACACCCTAGAAGATTGAAGAGGTAATGAGACAATGATTTTTGTCCCTATGAGACTAAAGTAATGACTTTTTTAGCCACACTATTCAATGATCACACATGAAAAAACACCACTGTGTTACAAACAGTTTGTCTCACACCCTAAAGCTCTTGGTGCTATAAATAGCAGAGGCTGGCAGCCTAACGTTCCCCATCTTCAGCAGAGCTGAGTCGTTATAGTGCTCACGAAGGAGGTGATTCATATTTATTCCTCATATGCAAAAAAGTTGGTTTCCCCAATAAATATCTTTTGAGAGAAGGCTCAATTTCTAAAGCAGCAAAGTACATAAGAAAGAAGTTAGCCCCTTTTGTCAACCTATGCATAAAGTGACAAAGAAAAGAACCTTCTGTGAGCAAGATATAGATGGAATTCTGATAGCTATTAAGCTTTAGAAAACAATTGAAGAGAAAAGTTTTAATAATTTTGTTTACCCACCATCTTGTGAAATTAGTTAACAGTTTCTTGAATATCAAATGGTTATCTAGGCCTGATCACTTTCATTGAAAAGATTTCTTTAAAATACTTGAAGAAAAAAAAGTTTTTTATAATTTGAACAAACTTCAGGATACTGGTAATTTTCGACAGTTTTTTTTGAAGAATTCCTAGCCACTGGTTTATTTTGAATTATAGAAAATACACAAGCCACCTAAGTCTTTGTAATTCCCTTGGCTTTTTAATAGTCCCTACCATCCTTTCCTTCCTTCCTTCCTTCCTTCTTTCTTTCTTTCTTTAAAAGCTTGGTAAAATTGTGTTTTCCTGCTCCCTCCTTTACCATCTAATCAAAATAAATTCTTGTTACACACATTCCCAGGCCCAGTCCTCACCTAGATGCCATACTGATAGTATGTGCACAGGTGGATAATCAATAATATTGGTCAGAAGGAGAAGGAACATTTAAGAGCAGGAAGAAAAGGAGGTCAGTGACTCAAGATTAGTTTCTGGCTTTTCTCACTTCACATAATTTTCCTAGATTACTAACCCAATACAAAAATAATCCTTCTCCCTTCTCCCAATGGCTGAGATTCAAGAGCTTATATTATATAAGAATATAGACTGTGGATCTGGAAAAGACTTAGAGGTAATATAATCCAAGCTCATTTTACAGTTGAGGAAACGGGTCCAAAAAGGTTTGTTAGTTATATGGGCTAGCATATAGCTAGAGATAGATATAGAAGCAGATATAGACACAGATATCAATGCTGACAACTCAGTTAAATAATTATATACATATACAATGTACAGGATAGAACACAGGATCATGTATTTACAATTGGAAGGGATCCTAGAAGCTAACAAGTCCGCCGCCTACATTTTATAGTTGAAGAAACTAAGGCACAGAAAGGTTAAGTGATCTGTCCAAGGTAATGCAGCCAATGCCGAAAGCAAGATTTCATGCTATATCTTCATGACTCTGTGGCTAGTGCCCTATCCCATACATACATACTATATATCACTTAAAGGTGTGTTTTACACATGTCATCTCATTTATTCTTCTATTATGATCCCCATTTTAGAAATCAGGAAACTGAGGCTCTGAGAGCTTAAGGTACTCACCCAGGATAACACAATAGGAAGTATTTGAAGCAGAATTCAAACCCAGGTCTTCCTGACCGGAAGTTCAATACTCTAGTCACTGTGCAACACTGCTTCTCATGTGTACTCACATACATGCTCATAGACATAGAATAAACTTTTAAATTTTGATCATGCCTATGATTTCATTCACATATTTTCTGTGATTTGTAGGAGCACTTATTTACCCAAGATCATGTAGCAGGCTCAGAACGTGAAGCCAGGCTTTCCTAACACAGGGACTAAAGCTCTATCCACCATGCCAACGTGGCACATACATATAGATGTTTGTACACATATGAGCATCTGCATACATATGCCCATTAATACATATGAAAGAGCATAGTAGATAGAGAACAGGTCCAAGGTCTGCCTCTGACACAGATTGACTCTTTGTTAAATATACCTAACCTCTCAATACCATTAAGAAACTCACTTAAATGACAAGTTGCAGAGCAGATGCCATCTGCATTGGTAGATGAGGTCCCACCAAAATTTCCCTCTAAATATTAAGTAGCACAGTAAACAGAGAGATGAACTTGGAGTCAAGAAAACCTGAGTTCAGCTACAGCCTTAGATGCTTACTATTTTATGTGACCCTGGGCAAGTCCTGGGTCCAGGGTACTTAACTTTTATCTGACTCAGTTTCCTCATCTATAATATGGGGATAATAAATCCTTATCTCCCAAGGTTGTTCTTAGATTTGATTCAAATCAGATATTATTTGTAAGGTGCTTTAATTTGTTATATGAATATTAGCTATTCTTTTACACTTATGAAATCATAAGTTGAAATTCAAAGTTTAAAAAAATGCATCATATAATAAGAAAGGAATCTAACACAGGAATGAATTCTGTAATGAAACATTCCTAACTAAAATCATATTGAAGACTGACATATGGGTAGGGTGAGAAGGGGTATGAGGAACTATTTTCTTGTCCTGTGAGTAGAAGCCTCAATATAAAATATAAATCCACTAAGCTCATTGACCTTTCAAAAGAAAAGAAAATATCTTGTTATTGTGGGTTTTTTGTTTTGTTTTGTAGTTTGGATGAGTAAAGTTTAAAGGAAAATGTTACTATTCAAACATTCTCCTTGTCTTTCTTAGGTCTCTAAATCTAAAAAATCCAAAACAAACAAGGCAACAGAATTACAGGAAACAACTTCATTACCAGGATTCATTGCAAAAGCTCTGGGAGCTGTTTTTGTTTCTCCACAGTACAAATGTCTAATAGATTCTCTCTGTGTTCTAAGAACTGTTCTCACAAGTATGAGCCCAAAACTCTTTACCAAAACCTTTTTCTTGGACATTAGACTTAACCATACTCACATTAGATCCCTTAATTTTCTAGGATAATTGAAAAACTGGGACATCTTCAGCCCAGCACACTTTTAGAAGTACATGCTGATAAAAGACAAAACAGTGTATAGAGGAGGGAGGCTCCAAAGGGTTTAAATGGTTGTTGATGCAGCAAGGGGATGATAAGGGTATACCAGTCTTTCGGATTAGTCCCTTTCCATTCAGTCTAGCCAACTAGTACTATGAAGTGTCTAGTAGGTGCCAGGAACTGCTTCTCTAGCCTGTATACTCCTAAATCCATCATCTTCCTTCAACATAACTTTGATCATTTCACTTCCCTGCTCATGACCTTCCTATCACTTATTACTTCTTGAATTAAAAAATAAGTTCCTTAACACAGTACTCAAAGCTTTCTATAATGGGATCCACCTACCTTTTCAGCCTCATATCCAAGGGATGTAAGGCACCAGTGAGAAAATAGATGTAATGCATTGTGCAAACCTTAAAGCAGAATATAAATGCGATTTGTTATTGTTATTAGCCATCCATCCAGTGCCTCTAGTCTGGTGATGACTTCATTGCCTGAGCTTTCCACTACAGTCCCGCCCAGCTCAAGCAATGTTTAACAGCTGTATACAGCGATGTGCTAGCAAATATTTAACAATCAGGGAAGGGTCAGGGGAGAAAAGGTGAGAAAGGAGGGTTGAGGTACAAGGAGAGAAAGATCTGTACACACAAACATATTTAGTTTAATCTGCATTATTCACATTTTCTTAATTCTAGAAAGTTCTTTCTTAACTCTAAAACAATAAATTAAGTCCTGATTTGTTGTGATGGATGATTGGAAATTTAACAACCAACTCTCAAGAGTTAGTGAGAGCTGACCCCATGATGTCCCCAATTATTTCCTGAGACTCTCCTATGCAAACTCCATGTTTTTACCAGACTGTCTTATTGATAGGTCCAGGGATATGTAAGGATTCACCATTTTGCCCACATTTTAGTTAGTTTGTCAGTTTCTTTCATTTACTATTCCCACTATTTCCACTTCCCAGAATTTTTTTTAATTCTCAGTTTATTTTTAATTTATGGAATAAAATAAGTACTTTCACAACATAATGTGTTTATGTTATAAATATGATTATATGAATATATTATAAATATGATTATAAATATGATATATAAATATGAGACTGTAAATCTATTATGTACTTGGTATTCCTTTTAAATATATAATAAATTTAATCATGTATATTTCTTTTTTTATCCTTTTTTCCCCTCTTCACCCCAGAGATGGTTATCTTTAGACTCCTTTATGTATATACATGTAAAATCATTCTATACACACTTCTATTTATCAGTTCTTCCTCTGAATGCAGATAGCGTCTTCTTTCACATGTCCTTTGTAGTTAATTTGGGCATTTCTAATAGTCAAAATGACTTCTTCACACAAAGTTGCTCTTAAAACAGTTTTGCTGTCACTGTATACAATGTTCTCTTAATTCTGTTCATTTCACTCTTCATTACCCTGTGAAAGTCTATCCATGGTGCTTTTTTTAAGATCATTGAGCTCAGCATTTCTTATAGCACAGTAATATTCCATCACAATCATATACCACAACTTGTTCAGTCAGTCTCTGACTGATGGACATCCCTGCAATTTCCAGTTCTTTGTCACCACAAAGAGAGCTACTATAAATATTTTAGAACATATAGGTTCCTTTCCTTTTTCCTTAATCATTTTTGGAAATACACCTAGTAGTGATGTTGCTGAGTCAAGGGGTATAGGCAGTTCAACCCATATTACAAGGTGCAATTCACACCCCTCCTCTTCTGCAAAGCCTACCTGACCACCAGCTTCCTGATTCAACCACTCCATCATTCATTCATTCAACAAGCATTTCTTAAGCATCTACTATGCCTCATGCAAGGCACTATTCTAGGCACTAAGGATGGAAAGACCAAAATATGTACAAATAATTGGGAGGGGAGGTGATCAAGAAGTCAGCAGGAACAGCAGAATGGATCTGAAGAGACCTTATGAGGTGACATTTGAGCTAAATCTTGAATATAATTAGGTATTTTAGACTCCTCTGTCTTTATCTTCAAGGAATTCCCCTGACAAGTCATCTCTACTCTGAGAAGTGGGCCGGCAGCCTTTTTGAGCCACTCCGTATGAATGCTGTTCTATCTAACAGTCATTTGTCTCCTATTGTGATTTCGTTGGTTATTCCTTGATGTCCTATTTCTTGGTTACGGGCAGCTAGGTGGTGCAGTGGATAGAGCACCAGTGCAGGAGTCAGGAGGACCTGAGTTCATATGTCACTTCAGACACTTGACACTCACTAGCTGTGTGACCTTGGGTAAGTCACTTAACCCCAATTACCTCATCCTGGATCATCTCCAGTTATCCTGATGAATATCTGGTCGCTGGATTCAGATGGCTCTGGAGGAGAAGTGAGACTGGTGACCTGCACAGCCCTCCCTCACTCAAAACAAAGTCATGTACAAGTCATGTCATTATTTCTCTGATGGCATGGTCTTTGACAACAAAGGACAAACACACATTTTTTGGTTAGGACTCTTAGTTCTTCTAGGGCAGGGTCTTATCCATATTTTCTGGTTTTCCTCCCCACCCTTGTCCTAGTACCTAGCACTGTGTCTCTCAAACACCAAAGATGACTGCTTTTCTTGTTTTATTCATGTCATTTGTTTTCTGAATGTAGTGTTTGAACATAATTGGAATTGAATTTGGGGAAGCTTGAGAAGTGTGAAGAGGTGAAGAGGGGAGCTCTGCAGGACAAAGTAAAGGAACTAGGGGCCCCTGAGGCAGATTCTGCCATCCTGAGAAAAAAAGGAAAGTCGAGGAAAAAAACCCTCAAGCCAAATAAACAGCTGGGACTGCAGAAGAGAAAAAAGCCACTACATGGAGGGAAGAAAATTAAGTAGAACAGGAGCAGAGCTGACTCCACATTTCATGGTAACTCAGTGTTTGCAATCAAACACCAGTATGGTGTCAGCCCAGGCTTCAGAGCTAAGAAGCTCTCTTTTCTGATAGGCTACAGCAGCCCAAGTCATGCTACAGAACATGGCTATCCCACAAAGGGAGGAAAGAAGAGGCAGCCAGCAAGAACCCAGAGTTGAATTCCCAGGAGCACCCAGGCATTTTTATACAATAATTGCCTGTAGGCCCTGGGTAGATTCTTAACCAACATGAAGGCCTCTGAAAGGTCAATGCACATTTTAAAAATCTCAGTGCACACTGGTATATCACTGCATGCTTTGCCATTTTTTTTTCTTTGCTCCTAGCTCAGCAAGGAAGAAATGTGGTGATTCTAGGATATGGGAGTTTCCCTCTCTGCCCTACAGAAAACACCATCTACTGGAGAAAAAAAATTCCCCTCTAGTCTTTTGGAAGACGTATCTTGTGACAAATTTCATTTATGATTCCCTACTGCTCGGGGACCTCTGCAGTCAGCATAAGCGAGATAAGAATAGAGCGGTTGAATTTTTTCCCTGCTTGCTTTTGTGGGTTTATGGCATGTAGGCTTATTGTTTTAACATATTTTGTGTAGTTAATATGAAACACTTGGAAAGAGAGGAGAAACAGAGAACATTCCACCTGCCCACTTAATATCCTCAGTGGGTAAGGCTAAAAGCAGACTGTGGTTGAGAGGGTAAGCAATGAGATCCACAGTGCCAAAGACGTTATTATATACTAGGGATCAATATACATTACAAAGCAGTGTTGCTTTTATTTTCAGTTTTAACCTTTGAGAAATCCAAGACCTCAGAATATTGAAGCGGATCATAGCATCAATGAATATAGACAGAAATGCAACTCAGACATCAGGACAAATCCAAATACCAATTATAATCCATTGTATAAAGTACCTCAGGCTCCTCTCCTCTTCTGAACACGAGTACAAAGGAACAAAGTACTGCATTTTGCCGAAACTTTGTTCTTTTACGGAAAAGGACTTATGTTTCCAAAACACAGCATTTCTGGATATTCCATTTTACAGGTAAAGAAACTAAGTCTCAGAAGGATGAGGCTATTGATTACCCAGAAATCTCTTGCTCAATGCCACAGAAAAGACAGGGACCTGTCACTGAACTGAATGTACAATTTGTTAATAATGCCGAGCTCTATGTTTGTAAAAGTCCAGACAGTCAGAAAACTCTGCTTCGCCGTGGAAATTTTGGAGAGCCAGAGTACACTGCTGTCGCAAGAGGTAGCAGTATATTTACAAAGGGATCATCTGGATTCTGAAATCAATGCTGGCTATCGTCTGGGAATTGTTGTTATTTCTTTCCACTTTTTCACTCTTGGCTCCAACGTTCACACTTGAAGGATTGACACAGGACATTTTCTAGGATTAAACAAAAGAAAAAAAGAATTATAGAAAGAGGAAGCCAAAGTACTTGGAAAGAGGTCCAACTTGCAGTATACTTTAGAATCAAAGAAACCTTCTGAACATTTCAAGGACATTTTGAAAAATCATAATAAAGAACTTAGCTATTAAATGACAACAGTGGACCAACTAGGCTGGCACGCAGCCACCGGAGGTGAGGCGATGATGCCTTCCTCTCTAAGCTAAAGTGCTGTTCTGGCTGAGAGTACTAGCCACACACACACACACACACACACACACACACACACACACACACACACACACACATACTTGTCCTGAATCTCCTCTCTTGGAATGGATTATTCAGGTCAGTTGTATGATTGGAGTTGAATTTGAGTTAGTCATTTTAGTTAATAATAAATCTAATATTTCATGATAAATAAAGAATTTTACAAATACTTTATCCTTACAACAATCCTGGGAAGTAAAGGTGCTATTATTATTAGTGGCCTTTTATAAGTACAGACAAATACATAGATAATAATGTCAGAAAATGAGGATAGTCTCAGAGTTAGGGTTGGAGAAGGAGGCCATGTAAAATGTCAGAATATCTTCACAAATATAAGGATAAAAAAGGGGTTCTATGAGAAAACATGAAAGAAACTAGGGATAGTTAGCCTAGAGAAGAGAAGGTTAAGGACTAAGTTGATTAGTGGATAGAGCTTAGGGTCTGGAGTCAGAAAGACGTGAATTCTAATCCTGCCTCCTGACACTTCTTAGCTATGTGATTCTGGGCAAGTCACTTAACCTCTGTTTGCTTCAGTTTCCTCATATGTAAAATGGGTATAATAATAATACTGTCTACCTCTGGGGTGTTTAAAGGATCGAAAGAGATAATGATCAAATGCTTTGCACAGTGCCTGGCACATTCTAAATACTACATATTGCTATTTTTATTATTATTATTATTATTATTATTATTATTATATAAGAAGGAAAGGTATGAGTAAAATGTTAGCCAGTTCTTCATGGCAGTAGAAGACTGGGCTAAAAAGATCAGCTTACACTTAAAAGCAGCAAAGATTTCTTTTGGATATACATAAGGAAATACTTTGTGCCTAACTTTGTGATAAAACACTAGAAGGGATTATAGTTTTCCCTTTCCTGGAGCGTGTTATGAAAAAAGAAATTAAAAAATGAACAACTACAGTTCTGAACAATTACCTGCCTAAAGGCAGATGAATGGACTCAGTGCTCTCTAGACTCCTTCCAAGTTGTAAGGGGGAAGTTAGGTGTTTGGTGCGAGTACAGTGAGCAAATGTGTAGACAGTGCTGTGCACAGCAATTGTATGGAAAACAATGAATTATGTCCTTACCCCCTGGCAGATCACAGGTCAGTAAGGCACTGGTACAGGAAGAGGAAAATCGCTACAAAGCATAACAGTTTAGAAGTACAATGAGGATGGTGCAGCTAGAAATAGCTGCTGGTCTTCAAAGGAGGAGGAGAGCTCTTCCAAAGGGTATAGTCAGGAATATTACAAAGGAGGGGATGCTTGAGCTAGAATCTCAGCATTGGAAGAGACCTCTGAGGCTACTTAGACCTGCCATCTCTGAATAAGAATCCCCTCTATCCCTAGCCTCTACTTAAAGAACTCTAATGATGGTGAACTCATTCTCTCCCCAGGCAACCTATTCCATTTGGGGATAGTTCTAATTGTTAAGGAAGTTTTTCCTTCCATCAGACCTAAATATGTCCTTTCCCAGTTTCTGCTGACTGCTCTCAGTTCTGCCCCAGTGAGGACAAGTAGAACAAGTCCTTCTTTTACACCAGATCTCTTCAAATACTTGAAGTCTTTGAGATAAATGAAAAAACTGAGAGATAGAGTTTCTGGGTAATTAATAATCAATTTATTAATTAGACTGCCAAATTAACTGAAGTCAATGGTTCTCTATGTTGAAGTTCAGGGGTGCTAGGACTTCAAAATAGCGACATGTGGTGCCCGTCCAAACGAATTTAGCTCAAGCCTTTTTCAGCCAAAGAAAAACAAAGTTTATTAAAGATCAGCCATATTGGGTAGATTCTTAAGGAATCTGAACATTTACAACACTAACGTAAGTAAGCAGGACAGATTAAATCTGAGCCCCTTAATGGATGCTTATATGGATTTTATATATGGAAAGTCTGTGGGAGGGATCTGAGAGTGGCCTAGAGGAGGGGTTCAGGGAGGATCTTGATAGGAGTGGCCAGTAGGCTGAGGTGACTAGAGGTTGGAGGCCAGGAACCACAAGAGAATAGGATTAAGGGTGAGAAGTTAACGAAGGCTCTCCAGAGACAACAGACAATGGAGGGCTAGGCTAAGTTAAAGGTAACAGAATTGGGCAAGACAATGACAATGACAATGAAAGACTTATAGCCTCAAGTGAATGCCAGATCAAGTAGGAAAATTCAAGGAATTTCAGGGGGGTTCCCAGAGCTTGTACCCTGTCCCTATGGTACACAGGGTCATGAGGAGTTGGACACTACTGAATAATACCTCTAATAGTTAGATATTGTCTTTAAATTTTGCAAAATGGTTTACAAATACTATCTCATATTATCTTCACATCTAGGTGAACAAAGATCCCCACATGGAGGCCATTGAATGCTCAAATATCTTTGGAAAAGGGGGATTGTCCCTAAGGATGAAAATCAACTTTGATTGGTTAACAATTAATGAGGAGCTGGACATATTAATGAGGAGACAGGCAAAAAAAAGTCTTCAGCTCCTCCAGGTGAGGACCTGCACTCAGCTGCTTCCGACTATCTGGATAAATAAATCCATTTCCATCTGGATCACTTAAATTATTGACCAATTGAGCCAGAATTCACCTAGATTAGATTCTCTTTATCCTTTAATCAGAAATAACCTCTTCCAATTGGGTGGGATAATGTCTCAGTATCAGCCCAGGAGGACTGGGCTTTGAAAGAGGATGTAAAAAGAGAAAAAAATACTACTAATAACTACTCTACTGATAATTGGTTATTAATAATCAAGAAGAAGATCATTTGGGTCCTGTATATAAACTTGGTCATTAATATAATAAGAAAAATAATTTTTCTCAACAGTTTCATACCCCTTCTTTTCCAGGTAAACTTTTCCCATTTCCTTGAAGCAATCTTCATATGGGATGAAATGGAAACTTCTCCAGCTGCCTTCTTCTACATGCGCTTCATAATCAGAGATAATAGTAATAATTACGATTTATATAATTTTTTAAGGTTAGCAAACATCATACATATGCTATCTCATTTGATCCTCAAGAGAGCTCAGTGAGGCTTATTCCTATTTTACAGATGAGGAAATAAGGCTAAGAGCAGTTAAGTGACTTGCTCAAGGATCACACATCTGGAAGGCCAAATTCAGGTCTTAGTGACTCCACATCCAGCACTATCTACTGCTGCCTAGCTGCTTCTGAGGAATGTTATTTACAAAGAAAAGAGATACAAAACAAGAAGACCTGAGTAGAGCATGAATGATTAACAACATGGCCACAAAGATAAGTTTTAAGAAGTAGACAGCCTTATAGGAAAGAACATTCTAGGCAGAAGTACCACAGTAGGAGAAATATTGAGCTGGAAGGAATTTCAGATGAAATCTGGCAGATTTCTCCCATTGTCCAGATGAGGAAACTGAGGCTCAAAGAGGCTAAGTGACTAGAATTCCATATTCTACAAGAAGTCCTTCCCAATCTCTCTTACT
Organism: Notamacropus eugenii; assembly: GCF_028372415.1. Classification (NCBI taxonomy): domain Eukaryota; kingdom Metazoa; phylum Chordata; class Mammalia; order Diprotodontia; family Macropodidae; genus Notamacropus; species Notamacropus eugenii. The sequence continues at coordinate 282,950,584 of NC_092875.1, read as the reverse complement.
CTAGCACTTTGCCTGAATTATTTCCCATTTATGTTGTACATAATGTGTTTGTTGTCTCCACCATTAGATTGTGAGTTCCTTGATATCAGGGATTGTCTATTGCCTATTTCTCTATCCCCAGTACTTAGCATAGTGCCTGGCACATAGCAGGTACTTAACAAAGGTTTAATATTGATTGGATATTGTTGACAAAATAATCATTTTCATACACAGGTTTGATCGCATCACTTGTGTGCTCAGAAATATTCAGTGGTTTCTGCTTGCCCACCAAGTAGCCTGGTATTCAAGATACTCCAGTCCTGACCTTTCGAACTCTGGAAATAAATCTTCAACTGCCCATAACCTTTTGTCCCATGAGCACCTCAAACTAAACACAGACTCAAAGACACACAACCCACATACATTTTCCCCAAAATATTCTGTTGTTGGTCTTTAATATTTCTGTCTTTGATGTGGTCATTCAACCATCCCCCATTGGGGATTATTCTTAATTCTTCTTTCCTCTTCACTTCTCATATCTAATTTAATGGCCAAGATATATAATTAAACTACCTCAATATCGCTTTCTTTCCTGCTACTTTATTCCCAGTGCCACAACCCTAGTTTTTCTCCTTTTGACAACTTCCTACACTATTTGTATAATCTTTGGTCAGAGGTATTCCTGCCATCAGTTCCATGGATTTCATTATCATATCTATGTTGATGGTTCATAAATCTACCTATCCTGCCCCAACCTCGTTATTGATCTCCAATCTCGAATCTCCAACTGCCTTTCAGACATTTCAAACTGGATAAGTAGACATCTTAAATTCAAAATGCCCAAAATAGAACTCATTCTATTACTAGACAGGGCAATCCCATCCTCCCAGTCCCTCAGACTCACAACTTAGGTATGGCCTTTGATTCCTTACTACTTCTTATCTCATCCCATATTCAATCTGCGTCTAAGACCTGTTGATTTCATCTTTTCAACATCTTTCAAATTTACCTCCTTCTCTGAGACTGCCACTATTCTGGTCCAAGACCCTTTTCACCTCACTTGAACTATTGTAGTAACCTGCTGGAAGATCTACTTGCTGTAAATCTCCTTCCATTCCAACCCATCCTCCATTAAGCTACCAAAGTGATTTTCCTGAAGCCCAGATCTGACCATGTCACCCCCTATTTAACAAACTACAGTAGCTCTCTATTGTCTTCAGGATCAAATACAAAATGCTTTGTTCAGCATTCAAATCCCTTTATAACCTGCTTTCTCATACCTTTCCAGTCTTCCTATTCCTTATACCTTCTTATACCTTACTTCGCTAGTCTTCTTGGTATTCTATGAACAAGTCATTCCACTTTTTCAGGCCCCGTGCCTGGAATGCTCTTCCTCTTCTACTGATTTATTTCCCTGGCTTCCTTTAAGTCCCAACTAAAAATCATATTTTTGAAAGGAAGTCTTTCTATCTGAAAGTTACCTTTCTATAAGTTAAGTCTCAAAGTCAAGCATCTCATAGGTCAGTGATTACTAGATAAATGAGTCAGTTTGGAACTTGTTAATCTATCTTCTGGAAGCCATGACAACATCAAATTAATCCTTTCCAAGATCATGTTTTACCCTTTTGTCAGCATAGGTCATCTCACTGTTAAAAAGTATTCTTGTAGAATTCATCAGGGCAATGTCAGTCATTTAGGTGAATGCCTGGGGGTAGGCCCTGGCCAGTGGGAAAAAGTGAAAGATAAAGGAGATTGTGAAATGAAAATATTTCAGAAAAATTGCCTGATTGACCAAATCAAATATGCAAATGTGATAAATACTATAATAAAAGCATGAGTTAAGTGCTTTATTGCTGACTTTTAATTTTACACACACAAGGTATTATCTCTAATTTTGACTAGATGGTAAGGGAGGGATGAGATAGGGTTTTGTTGTGTGTTGTTTGCTATTGTTTTAATTCAAGAGACTTAAGGGAGTTTATAAACTGAGGACAGACTGAATCTTCATGATGGAATAATTGAGCAGTAAAGATCCTAGAGGAGGCCTGAGGAGTCATAATTGAGGATATATTTAGGTTAACCTTGGAAAAAAGGGGTAAGACTTCTTCTGATATAAATCCAGTACCTTTCTTGGACTCTGCTCTTGTTGTTGTTGAACAGTTTTTCTGTCGTGTCCAGTTCTTTGTGGCTCCATTTGGGGTTTTCTGGAGTGGTTTGTCAGGACCCTTGTAGAGTCCTGGAGCTGTACTTCTCTCCACAGTAAAGAAGCTACCTTTCCTTCGTGTGACCAGTTTTTCATCTCTTGGATGGTCCTGTCTCCTCAATGATATGGCCTGGATGGGACTGGGGGGAAAACAGTGAGATACTTCTCAGTGTCCCAAACAACCCTCTAAGATTGAAAATTACTATTTATATTAATGGTTAGAAGTTCCAAATGAGAAATTCCTCAGTATGTAATTAAAATCACATCTGGAACAATTTTTAATATATAAATGAAATTATTCAGTAGTTACATAAAATATAACTGCTATGATGAGAATAAACAGAGGCCCATTCTCTGAACTACCTGGCACTGATCTTTCAACTTTCATATGTTCGTCTCCCAGAGGAATTAGTCTATGAACTAGGCCCCATGTGTTCATCCCACACGTTACAGCATCCAGGATTCATATACAAGAAATATGGGCACCATACCAGATGCTTTAAAGGCAAAAAGCATTGTGTAAATGCTAAATGAATCATCCTTAAAGCAGCCATGGAAATTTACTCAGGCTATAGACCAGGACATAAAAAAAAATTAGGGTGGGCCTAAAAGAAATCAGGCTGTAGGCAAATGAAAAATGTGAATTAAGTCAAGTCCAGGCAATGATATTTAATACCTTGGACCTGATCTAATCATTCATATATATATATATATATTCATATACATGTATATATATATATATATATATATATATATATATATATATATATATATATATACACTGCATTTTTTTAGCAGCAATAAGTTGAGGCTAAAATGGCAGTAAAAGTACATTCTTGATGTTTTCTCCTTTGACGTATACGCAAATTGTACGGGTAGAGTGCAGGGAGGGGGTTTACTCTCACAAAACAGCCTGGCACAAATTGTCATGAACTTGGGCCACTAAGCAAAGTTTCTAAAAATCATCAAAGTACTTCTAACCATTCCTGCCTTCCCCCATAAGACCCCTTGCAACAGTGCTGCAAGTATATACTTCCCTTATGCAAATACTCACTCAGTTAACTTGACTTTGTACAAGGTTGAACTTGGGGCAGCTAGGATGTCCCAGTGGATAGAGACAGAAGTAGAACCAGATCTGGAGTCAGGAAGACTCATTCTCCTGTGTTCATATCTGGCCTCAGAAACTTACTAGAAACTTACTGACCTTGAATAAGTCACTTCACCCTGTTTGCCTCAGTTTCCTCATCTGTTAAATGAGCTGGAAAAGAAAATGGCAGACCACTCTAGTATGTTTACCTAGAAAACCCCAAACGGGGTCATAAGGTGTTGGACATGATTGAGAGGCAACTGAACAACAACTATGATTTTGACCTCAAAGCATTTTTTGACCAATGAAAAAAATGCTTAAAGTCTGCCATATATGGGTATTAATCCAGGTCTTTCAAAGGTATTAGTCAGTTTCACCATATTATCATCATAGGCGCAGCTGGTGCTTCTGCAGTGTCTCTGTGACTACCTTGTTGCGTTCCTTTGTTCTATGTATCCCTTTCATTAGATACAGTATTGCAGCATCTCCCAGGTGTGTTGCCCATACAAAGTGTATTCATTTCACCCGTGCCCAGGCATTAAAGATAAAGTGCCAAATTATAGTCAGAGCTAGAAGCCTGGATAGATGAGGTAGGGAAAGGATGGCTTTGCTTTGACTTCTGAGAAAGAAATGTGAACATTAATGCCTGACTTGCTTTGTGCAGACATTACAGCCAGAAGAAAAAAACTGACAGATTACTTGGTGTGCTTGTATTGAGAGACAATGGAATGGACAGTGAAAGTTGATAGTCCCTTCATGGAAATGTGACTTCCTTAGTATTCTGAGCCTGCACATCCAGGAGTCAGTATACTATTTAGAAGGATATCTACATGATACGTGTTATGGAACTAGCATACACAGCTTACATCCACAGTGATGCTGAGAAGAGAGCAGGCCAGCGTTGGGAGGTTAAAGGCAGGGAGGGTGCTGGGGTGTGTTTATCTTTTCGATGAAGTGTTGAAATCTTACTTGCTACTCTTAATCTCAGAGGCTGTATATAATTTCATCAAATAAAACTGAATTACTAGTAAAATGACGAAATTCTGGCTTAGGCTCTTGATTCCAGTCTTTTTGACTTGTTTGACTTTTGAGTAGGAGTGCTACTTTATTTCATTGTTACGTTACTATTGCGCGGTCATTTCAGTCATGATCAATTCTTCATGACTCCTTTGGGGATTTTGTTAGTAAAGGTACTACAGTGGTTTGCATTTCCTTCTCCAAGTAATTTTACAGATAAAGAAAGTGAGGCAAACAGAATTAATTAAGTGATTTGCCCAGGGTCACAACGCTAGCAAGTTTCTGAGGCCAGATTGGAAGTCAGGAAGATGAGTCTTGCTGACTTCAGTTCTAGACCTCTATCTGCTGCACCACCTAGACACCCATCATCGTTATAGGAATTCTAAGAAACTCCTTGTTGTTTTTCAAGAGCTATTTCTATCCCTTATATAACATGCCAAAATTCAAGAAAATGTCTCAGAACCTGAATGAACATTCTACCAGAAAATTCATTTAAAGTTATGCTTATGTTATGTTATCAGTACCCTCTGTGTTTTTTTTTTTCAGTTAGAATGGTTTCAGGGTTCAGTATGAGAAACATATTTTGGACACAATAAGGTTATTTGTTTTACTTGACTGTACATTTGTTACAAGGATTTTGTTTTTCTCCTCCCTGCCCCCTTCCCCCCCGCCCAAGTAGTGTTGATAGAGGAGGAAGAGAGAATTTTTTATTTGAAAAAATGATATTTAATTTGAAAATACAATTCAACATGTTACAGATGAATGAAAGCTTACTATTTATAAAAACATGACATAAGAAAGGAACAATAAACTCTCTGAGAGATCCGGAAGTGAGAGATGTTGCATATGACAGGATAGATCTAGTATTGTTTCATGAAATGTTTGATTAGATGATGGGTGGGATTGTGAGGGCAAAGAGGAGAAAAGAAAGCATTTTAGACTCCACAGGGTATACTTGCAAAAGCAGTGAGGAGTCCAGTTTGGATCCACAACAGGATAGAGTATTATCTAAGCTTTACAAATTAGGCTGAAGGCAAAGCATTGGATAAACTCAAATGCCAGGCAAAGGCATTTAGATTTATTTTGATAGGCCCTGGAGAGTCATCAAAGGATTCTGATTTGGGAGCAACATGATTTCAAATATACTTTTAGAAGATTAAACTGGCAATAATGTGTAGGATGAGGTAGAAGAAGGAGGAACTGGAAATAAAGACACCATTTGGGAACCAGACAATAATACCAAGGCCCTAACCTAGCATGGTAGCAATGGAGTTGGAAATCAAGGAACATATGGTAAAAATCAATAGGATTTTACCTTTAATTGGATATGAGAGGCAAAGAAGAAGATAGAAGCAAAAATGAACTTGGTAGTTTCAAGGCTGGGGGATGTGGAGAATCCTCATGACATTAACAAAATTAAGAAAGCCAGTAGGAAGAGCTGGTTTAGGAAGGTGTTGATTAATTTCTTTGGTCATCTTGAACTTGAGCTTCCAGTTATAGAGCTAGCTATTCAACAAGCCATTAGAAATAGAGGGTGGGAACTCAGAAAAGAATTTCAAGCAGGAAATTTACCTATTGATATTACTTCGTAAAGGTTATAGTTATCAGCTGAAGCTATGGAAGCTGATATCACTAAAGGACATAATGTGGAGAAGTACACCGGCAAGCAAAGTAGGATTTTTTTGCTGTTTTTCTGGCTTGAGTTTTAGTCAATTAAGTTCCTTCTGAATCTTGCCATTGATTGAATCAATCAAGAATCTTGAATGGAAACTGTATAGATGTATAAATAGTACTACTTGGAGAGAGAAGCAGAACTAAGAGAAGAAAAAAGAAGCAGAGCTGCAAGAGAGAAGTGAGCATGAGCAGACTAGGGGAACTTGCTTGTGGGAAGGCTTGGCAGAAAGAATGTTAGTGATGTTGGTGCTCTGTTGGTCTGTGTTGATTTCTCAGACAGAAGTCCTATCTGTTGACATGTGATGATTTCTCAAACAAACACCTTGTCTATTGGTCTTCATGAATGAATTGAGATGATTTTTGCTGGTAATATGTTTCAATATTGTTATAGCCCTGTTAAGCTTTGTTTTCCTAGAAACAGAAGCTGCCAGCAGGAGCCCCTGGAACCTGGCAGGCAGAAGCAAGGAGAGTTCAGAGTGGAATAGTCCCCATGAGCTGAGACCAGGAGCAGAGAGGTGCCTGAATGTGAACCCAGGCAAGAGCTGGGAGCTATCAGGCCATGGAAGAGAAACTGTGGGGTTTGGAAGTCAGTTTTGAGTCAAGATGAGAGAGGATTTTACTTGAACACTGTGCATTGGTTAAGGATATTGTTCTTCCAGTGACCTAGGGGTGAATGGTGTGATATTTTCTGCTACCTCTTAAGGATGCATTGTGCTAGGAAAGAATCTAGTCTGGGACCCCCTAACTTTGGGGATGTCACAATATATGCTATGTGCCATATACCATACTGAGTGTTATAAGACACATATATGTATTAGATGATACGTTTCACTTATGGATGTTGCTATGAATGTTATGCTTTACCTTATTGAACAATGTGTAGTTTATTGCTAAATAAATAGTTCATTATACTATGCGATTAGACCCTTAAAATCATTCACAGCAGCAGTCCTCAGGTGTGCTGCCATGATTGGCGTTACAAGAGGGAAGGGAAAGATGAGCAAAAGAAATAGGCATAAAAAATAGAGAAATGATAGCTAGGAGAGTTCATTGTCAAGGAAGTAAAAGGAAGAAGTATGTTCAAGCGAAAAAAATGATTCCAGATGGTGTTGGATGCTGAAGAAAATTTAAGGAATATGATATCTATAAAAAAAAGGCAATTTGATTTATCAATTAAGAACTTACTGATGGACAATCTTTAAGAATGAATTTTGTTAGAGATAGGCCAAAACCAAATCACAAGAAATTGAGGAGAGACTGTGTGGTAAAGAAGTTTAGGCCCCTTGTGTAGACTGGTCAAGAACTTTGACAAAGAGCAAGAGATGGAACGGTGACTTGCAGGATAATAAGATGGAAGAAGGGGTTATTTTAGGGTAAGAACAACATGAAAGCATTATAAATATAAGATAGGAAGCAATGGAGAGGTAGATATTGAAATTAAAAAGAGAAAGACTAATCAACAGAGGAGGGTAAGTATCTGAAAAGAGGCAAGAGATGGGTCCTTGACAAGAGAATAGTGGTAGATGTTTATAGCAGAAGCCTTCCATTCACTCAATGAAGTGAGTGAGTAGAAGAGTGGCTGTTGGTCTAAGAGTCAGATACAAAAACATTTGGAAGCATTTTTGTGCAGAATGCAACATAGAGTCACCAAAAGATGAACAATAAATCATCAGGCAGCAGTGATGTTAGATAACCAATTGATGTTGGAGAGCCTGAATTTATATTAGAGTTGATCAGCATGGATTCATGAATTTTTTTTGGAGGGGGGCAATATTTAGTGATATGGGGTGGGTACATCACAAGCAGTGAATCTTATAAGAAATAAGACTTTTATGTTGCTAGCAAGGGCATGATTACAATAGCCAACCAGTCTTACTAGGAATAATAATGACAATTTCTATAGTTTTAAAGGTGGTGCTACTATTGTCCATATTTTATAGAAGAAGCAGCTGAGATTCACAGAGGTTGAGTGTTGCATACTCATTGACTCCCAAGCTGAGAGTCAGATGTCCTAACTCTAGCTCCTTCTCCATTATACTACTGGGCCTCACTTAGATTGCCCAGTTCTTGGAGGGCACCTGCTCATTTCTAGGCATATTGCTTATTCCACACTACCTCTAGTTATAAATAAAATTTTATCACCTATTATGAGGTAAAAGATGTGCAAGACAAGATTGTCTGGCACAATGAAGAAAAATGGATCATCATTCAAACAAATCTTTATTACTTAGTCATAACACCCTTTTTCACATTACTCCCAAACTTACTTCCTAGAGAAATGCTTTAAACATTAGTTCTGTCATTCATGGCTCAGGAAATGAAACCAGCAAAAAGTTCAACCAAAACCTTTTCCCATAATGAAAGTGAAATCGGTGGTAGGAAAAAACAAATACATATTCACATACATACATACATACGCATATATCTCATATCTGTTTGTATGTATGTATATATACACATGTGTATATGTATATATACATATAGATATAGACATATCTATGTGTATATGTATATATATATATATATATATATATACATACTTATAGCTATGTATGCCAATGAATAAGGGAATCTTCAAGGCTTCTCGGAGGTAATTTTAGAGTGCTAGACAAGAAAAATAAAATACCATATAAATTGCTATTTTAAAAAAAATCCCACCCACACTCCATGGCTAACTATTTCCAGAACATCTTATTGAGCTAGAGTAAGGGTTTGTTCATGTCAAATTGCACTACATGTACAATTAAATAGGGAAAGAAGAAAGAAAAAGTAGACCTTTCTTCTTACCTTGGATCAAAGTCTAAACAAGACACAAAAGCTTCCCCATCCATTTGAAACAAGTCTAGATACACAGACCAGGACAGTTGGTTGGGCTTCCATTAATCTTATAGAATAAGAAGCAACATCTGTCTGGTGAAAAATAGTAGTATAGAGCCATGGGGAGATTCAACTAAGATAAAACCTTTTAGGTATTAAGAATGATATGGTTATCAGGCTCATACGTCTCAAACTGATACCTTAATGATCATATCATACTTTAAAATATGCAGGAAACAAAGAGAAAATGATTATTCTCAACTCAATTCCCATCAACAAAAAAGAATTAGTAGCTGTGGTGGAAATGACAGGTACATTGGAAACCAGTAGCCATCATAGAGTATATGTTAAAAAGAGAGGAAAATTGGGAATAGTCTGACATGAACCAAGTATTTTGAGAGAACAGATTTCAAAGGAAATATAAAAAGGATAGGTAGATACCAAAGACTTAAAAATCTCACTGTGAAATTTAGTCCAAAAGAGACTCTGAAAGATGAAATTCTGACAACATAAACAAAAATTATTTCAATGAAAAGGAAAAAAAGAGATCACCCTAAAAAGACAGATGTGGGTAAACAGGTTACTCACTGACCAAGTCAGACTTCAAAAGACATGTATGGAGCAGTGGTGTCAATCTTAAATAGAAATGGGGCCACCAAGTCATACATAAGGATCCCTGTGGGCTACATGTTGACTTAGTTTTAAAATACAATATTATGTGTTTTATTGTTTATTTTGTTAAATGTTTCCTAATTACATATTAATCTGGTTCCAGTCTCACAAGCACATGAGAGACCAGAACAGCATGTTTTGACCACTGTCTAGAAGATGGAGGAAAAGTCAAGTAAGTGAGGATGAACATAAAAGAGTAGCCTGACCCTTTAAAGAGTAAGACTAGAAGTGCTAAAACCCAGAATGAGTTGTCTGATAATGAATGGTAATGATGAAAAGGGCTGGATTTTTTGTCTATTTGTTTTGTTTTTGCTATGTTAGGGACAAAAAAGAATGAGAGAGAGAAAGAGACAGAGAGAGAGAGAGAGAGAGAGAGAATAGGCAGAGATAGGACCACTGGACCAAGTAGAGAGGATGATTCACTGTAAGATGAATGTAAGAAGAATGATTTAATTCTTCTTTTGTCATCCTTTCCAAAGGGAATGATTTTCAAACTTGGAAGGATAGCACAAAAGCAACTTGGAGTAGTAGTTATAATAATCCAAGAAAAACTATGCAACATCTGTCTAACCTTGATAAATTAATATACTATGGGTAGAAGATCAGAAACCTAGGTTATTAACAGTACTGGCAAATAAGATTTGTGAACTCTTCTGAATGATCATTAAAAGACCTGAGAGAGCAAGATGTGCTGAGGGAATGAAGAAAAGTGAATGTTTAAAAAAGGGGTCAAGGAATGCAGGCAGAAAACTGGACTATGGAAACTGAAGGCTAAAGAGTCTGAGGTCCTGCTCTCCTCTGTCATTAACAAACTCTTTTACCTTCATCCTAGATCTCTTCCTCTCACTCTATTCATTATCTTGTATTCATAGAAACCTACCTCCATCCATTTAAAGTGTTAAAGATTAAATCCTGTTTCCCAGGGCAAGCCCTTTCATGATCTGGAGAGTGATTTGGATAGTACTAAAAATTATTTTTCTTCCTTCAAGCCTAAAACTGCCTCTTTGTAACTTCAACTCATTGTTCCTAGACTCTTTGGTTTTTGAATCCCCTAAATTATAACAATACGATATTATAAAGCAATACTTTTAGTTAGCTTTTAATGTTTAATTGAATTGAATTAATACCCATCTATCTCCTTTTATCATTCCCTGGTTCAGGGACCATTTGAAAGGTGCCAATGGACACAGTAACATGAAGAACTATGATCCCAAACGTGTTATGTGTTCAGGTTTACAAGAGACAAAACAGGGGGAATGGTGTCACTGTCTATAATACAAGCTCTGCAATGGATAGTCAGAACCACACACTGACAATGCTCCTTAAGTGACAGATGTCACACTTTTGCAAAAACATGCTAGAAAAATAAACATTCTCTGTAAAGCTTGGCATCTCTCCCTGAAGCTGAGACAATTTTACCCTGTGAGCTCAAGTTTCATCAACTGACAAAATTTAGGGATTCCTGAGATCTGAAATACATCTTGCATGCTAATGGGAGTAATTAACCTGTTTTCTTAACCCAGGAATGAATGTTGGCTGCAATTGGGTAGCACTCAACTTTGTAGTTAATGCATATGTCCATTATGCAAAGGGATCTTCATGTATAATTCTGAGAATAAATAATTGAGATCTAACCACAATTCCTGAATTATTGTTTTATGTCTTCTTGTGATGTTTTATACTGGTTTGATTTACTACCTGGAGAAGATTGATTTTTAGTTATTTAATCAACTATTTGACATATTCTGGTGTTTCTTTGAGAGTACAAATCCTGAAAAGGTCTGCCTGACTTCAAAATCGAGAAGGAAATTGGGGCACTTTGAGTAATTTACAGGTTTTGAATAGACATGAGAAGCTGTTTGATGGATGTACAAATACTACAAAATTAGTTACAATCATAACCATATGATAAATGATTGTTAAAGTAAATCAAATAAATTGTCATGAGAAAGAGAAAATAAGGACAATACTGGGTAATGAAGGGTAGACTAAAAGAAGAGCCCAAAAGTATGAGCAAATTGCAAAAATCTATACAGAAAAGAATTAAGGGAACAGCATAAGAAGACAAGGAAGGTGGGAGACATTTGGTGCAGAATTTTCACTTTGATGCAGGAAAATAGCAAAAGAGGGCCTAGTGTTTATGAAAAGGTTGAATTGCAAATTGATCAGTGTAAATTCTGAAACCTTAAGGATTTGCAGTATAACTGGAATGACCTAAAGTGGTTGGTTGTTTCTGAAAGTGATTGTTCCAGGTATAATTTACCTTTTCATTGATATAACTAGGATAGAGTGCTTCTTGTCCCATGAGTGATGGCCCCTCTTCAACCTCAGATGTCAATCCCATTACAGTTGGTGGTGATGTAAAATATCATCTTTTTAAACGGTATGCTCACCTTTGCTCAGAATGTGGACATTATTCTTCACTAAAGAGTCTTGAGAAGGGATCAGAGTACGTCTGGGACATGTGAATAGATCATCACACAGCACAGATTTAGCAATCCTTTGGGGGAGTCCACAATTTTAAAATTCTTTATGAATTTTGGTGTTGGAGGGCAAAGAAGTGTAATATATAGAGTGCCAAACTTGTAATCAAGCAGACATAGGTTTGAATCAAAACTCCAACACTAACTAATTACATGGCCATGGATGTATCCCAACCTTTCTGAATCCCAGTTTCCTCATATAGAGGAAGGAGAGGGCAAGAAGAATTTATTAAGCACCTACTATGTACCAAATACTATACTAAGCATTTGACAGATAATATCTGTAAACAGGGAAAATAATTCCTGTATGACCTAACTTAAAAGTTGTTGCATGATTCTTAAATGAGATATGTGTTTAAAATACTTTGTAAAATTTAATAAGGTGTATATATAAGCTATTATTGCTATTATTAGGATTATTATTGTTGCCAGAGCCAAACTCTCTAGACCCTACTAGACATCTAGTAAACAAATGCTGATTGACTAGTATAACATTAGTAATCAATCAACAAGCACATTTCAGGGGACAATAAACCACAGTCAGCAGGTCAGCTCTAGCCTGCTACCTATTGTTATGTATGCCCTAGAGCTAAGAAGGGTGACTAGGTGGTACATTGAATAAAGTGCTGGGCCTGAAAACTCATCTTCCTGTATTCAAACCTCACCTCAGACACTAGCAATGTGACTACAAAACCCTGTTTGCCTCAGTTTCCTCATCTGTAAAATGAACTGGAGAAGGAATTGACAAGCCATTCCAGTATCCTTGCCAAGAAAGCCCCAAATGGGATTACGAAGAGTCAGAAATAACTGAACAAAAACAACAGGGCTGAGAAAGTAAACATTTTTTAAAAATCATTCTTAATTCACAGGTTGTACCAAAAATGATGGTAGGCCAGATGTGACCCATGGAACAATGCTTGCCAACCTTCCTAGCACAGAGTACCAACAAAAGAATATTGTTTAAAGTATGCATTTTTGTGCTGAGGGCTATTTGAAAACACTATATAGTTTTCCAAAAATAATCCATTAAACTTTCCATCTCTGATTAAAATTTGGGACTAGTTCATTGTCTGACTACAAGTTCCTATCCAAGATATATGTACATATACATACGCACACACACACATACACACACACATATATCTTCTGGTGAACTAATTCAATTTACTTTATGTTCAACTGCACGCCATAATCTACACAATAGGCATTCTTCATCCAGTTGGTTTTTCCTGTGTGATTTGTTAGGCTGATCTCTTTGAAGCAGTCATGGGACTGATTGTGTTAACTTTTTAGTATGGTATACTGTAATGAAATCAGCATGTTTTCTGGAAAGACGAGCAAATAGAAGACCTCATCACCTAGAGAGAATCTCTTTTCCACTTGAACTTGTAAATTGTAAGTGCTTAATAAATGCATATTTTACAGGGCTGTAATAATCATTTTTAGCAAACATTTAGCACTTTCTTTTAAGCCTCACTTGCTAATGAGAGAGGATTCTTGAATACAGTTCTCTCCTTACTTAACTGTACCAAAGAGTTTTTATTATTTTAACATATAAATGACACTTCATTAGAAGGGAAACTTTAAGACAGGATATTGTTCTACTGAATAAAACACTTCATACATTAAAAAAAAAAGCAATGCTAATAAAGAAAAATAACTTGCACTCTCTACATTTCTGATTAAATTATGTACCTATAAAATGCAATATACTCTAAAAAATATTTTGCAAAGCCTTGAACATTCTTTTTTTCCTAATTTTTTCTTAATTAATTAATTTTTAAAATTTATTTATTTAACTTTTAACATTCATTTTCAGAAAATTTTGGGTTCCAAATTTTCTCCCCATTTGTTCCCTCCCCCCACCCCAAAACACCAGGCATTCTTGCCCCTATCACCAATCTGCCCTCTCTTCTATCGTCCCTCCCTTCCCTTGTCCCCATCTTCTCTTTTGTCCTGTAGGGCCAGATAACTTTCTATACCCCATTACCTGTATTTCTTATTTCCTAGTAGCAAGAACAGTACTCAACAGTTGTTCCTAAAACTCTGAGTTCCAACTTCTCTTCATCCCTCCCTCCCCACCCATTCCCTTTGGGAAGCAAGCAATTCAATATAGGCCATATCTGTGTAGTTTTGCAAATGACTTCTATAATAGTTGTATTGTGTAAGAGTAACTATATTTCCCTCCATCCTATCCTGTCCCCCATTGCTTCTGTTCTCCCTTTGGATCCTGTCCCTCCCCAAGAGTGTTGACTTCAAGTTGCTCCCTCCTCCCATTGCCCTCCCTTCCATCATCCCCCCACCCTGCTTTTCCCCTTCACCCCCACTTTCCTGTATTGTAAGATAGGTTTTCATAGCAAAATGAGTGTGCATTATATTCCTTCCTTTAGTCGAATGTGACGAGAGTAAACTTCATGTTTTTCTCTCACCCCCCCTTTTCCCCTCCACTAAAAAAGTCTCTTACTTGCCTCTTTTATGAGAGATAATTTGCCCCATTCCATTTCTCCCTTTCTCCTCCCAGTATATTTCTCTCTCACCACTTAATTTCATTTTTTAAAGATATGATCCCATCCTATTCAATTCACTCTGTACTGTGTGTGTGTGTGCATGTGTGTGTGTGTGTGTGTGTGTGTGTGTGTGTAATCCCACCAACTACCCAGATACTGAAAAGTTTTAAGAGTTACAAATATTGTCTTTCCATGTAGGAATGTAAACAGTTCAACTTCAGTAAGTCCCTTATGACTTCTCTTTGCTGTTTACCTTTTCATGCTTCTCTTCATTCTTGTGTTTGAAAGTCAAATTTTCTTTTCAGTTCTAGTCTTTTCATCAAGAATGCTTGAAAGTCCTCTATTTCATTGAAAGACCATTTTTTCCCCTGAAGTGTTATACTCAATTTTGCTGGGTAGGTGATTCTTGGTTTTAGTCCTAGTTCCTTTGACTTCTGGAATGTCATATTCCTCTCCCTTTTATCCCTTAATGTAGAAGCTGCTAGATCTTGTGTTATCCTGATTGTATTTCCACAATACTTGAATTGTTTCTTTCTAGCTGCTTGCAATATTTTCTCCTTGACCAGGGAACTCTGGAATTTGTCCACAATGTTCCTAGGAGTTTCTCTTTTTGGATCTCTTTCAAGTGGTGATTGGTGGATTCCTTGAATACTTATTTTGCCCTCTGGTTCTAGAATCTCAGGGCAGCTTTCCCTGATAATTTCATGAAAGATGATGTCTAGGCTCTTTTTTGGATCATGGCTTTCAGGTAGTCCCAAAATTTTTAAATTGTCTCTCCTGGATCTATTTTCCAGGTCAGTTGTTTTTCCAATGAGATATTTCACATTATCTTCCATTTCTTCATTCTTTTGTTTTGGTTTTGTGATTTCTTGGTTTCTCATACAGTCATTAGCCTCCATCTGTTCCATTCTAATTTTGAAAGAACTATTTTCTTCAGTGAGTTTTTGAACCTCCTTTTCCATGTGGCTAATTTTGCTTTCTAAAGCATTCTTCTCCTCATTGGCTTTTGGAACCTCTTTTGCCAATTGAGTTAGCCTATTTTTCAAGGTGTTATTTTCTTCAGCATTTTTTGGGGTCTCCTTTAGCAAGGTGTTGACCTGCTTTTCATGCTTTTTCTTGCATCTCTGTCATTTCTCTTCCCAGTTTTTCCTCTACCTCTTTAACTTGATCTTCAAAATCCTTTTTGAGCTCTTCCATGGCCTGAGCCCATTGAATATTTAATCTGGATGTTTGGGATACAGAAGCCTTAACTTCTGTATCTTTCCCTGATAGTAAGCCTTGTTCTTCCTCATCTGAAAGGATGGGAGGAGATATCTGTTCACCAAGAAAGTAACTTTCTATGGTCTTATTTTTTTTACCTTTTCTGGGCATTTTCCCAGCCAATGACTTGACTTCTGAGTTTCCTTTCCACACCCACCTGGCTTCCAGGTCTGCCCAGCTAGTGCTTGGGGGCTGAGATTCAAATGCTGCTTCCCAGCCTCAAGGCTTTGGTGGGGGCGGGGCTGCTATTCAGTGTGAGATTAAGTTCAGGTGCTCAGGTGGGGGCAGGGCCACCACACAAGGCTTATTTCCCTCAGGGGGTTTATGCAGAGACCTTCAACTCTGGATCCCAGCTCCTGCCTGCTTTGGAAGCCCTTGTATGCTGCTGCCTCTGCTGCTGCCTCCCGAGGGGGCCTGAGTTATGGGGACACCCCGCTCCCCTCTCGGCAACCAAAAAGACTCTCCCACTGACCTTTATCGCCTGTGGGTAGAGGGACCTGCACTGCTGCTGGAGGTTCTGTCCCTGAAGCCTGCTCGGATCTGCTCCTCTTGGTGCCATGCAGTCAAGGCAGGGCTGAGCTCTGCTCCAGGTCTGATGCACCATGGACCTTTCATGTCAGTTTTTCAGGTCTCTCTGGAACAGAAATCTCATCTGCTCCATTGTTCTGTGGCTTCTGCTGCTCCAGAACTTGTTGGGAGTTATTCTTTCTGGTATTTCATGGGCTGTGGGTTTGATGCGAGCATATGTGTGACTTTCTACTCTGCCATCTTGGCTCCTCCCCTTGAACATTCTTTACATGGAGATTCTTTAGACATGTGTAGGTAATTCTCACAAAGGTTTTGTAAATGTTAGAAGGTAGGCAAATAGGTCTGTAGTAACTGATGAATTCTGGATTACCTTTGTTGGGACTGGAAGCTCAATTCCGTGTGGCCGGTCTCGGGCGGGTAAAAGTGGGACTTCTAAATCTTAGAGTCTTACAAGGCCCTCCATGAACAGTGGGGGTTCGAGAAGGTCAGACTGAGCTAGCTCGGCTAGCTCGGGTATTTCCGCCTCTCCCCTGGAGATACGTGATGGGTGGAGTCTCCCTGCCCTCGAGGTCGTCCCGGATTGGAGCACACCTAGTTACCTAACAGCACGGTATTGAGATGCAAACTGTGTGGCTGAAGATTAAGTAGGATTGAGGAAGCCGGAAAGCTCTCTTAGCACGTGTGGAGCCAAAGAGAAAAGTAGGGCTCCGCGTCTTTTCTTTCCTCTCTCCCCTCTCCCTCTCTCCCTGCTTGTACTTCTGCTTCCAATCCCTTAAGCTTAGCCTCCTTAGGAAATCTCCCCCTCTTCCTCCTAAGGAAGACCCCCCTGCACTTGTAACCGAAACCCTGTAATAAAGCTTAACCCCTGTTCGACTCTGGAACGTCCTTTCTCTCATACGTTTATCCGGTTTGGCCAACCGAAGACCTGGGACAGGTAAGAAAGACTCGGGTAGCCCAATACAGGCCTCTAGGCTTGGCAACCTTATTTTGGGTTATAATTCATTCAACAGTTGTTGGCTTTTTAAAAAATTTATTAGTTTCTTCCTTTCTTTCATATATCTTAGAACCTGATCCTTCAATACCTTCAAAACTGTGTCACCCCTATCTCAAATTTTCCTTTGGGTATTTGATGTCATTGGGTTTCTCTTTCCATCTTCATCTTTTTAAGAGGGCTTTGTACTTTACTACATAGCACAACGGAGAGAGGTGTTAAGGGACCAAATGTGATAGTTTTACTATAATTGCTAATTAAATAGTTTGTTATAGAAATTCTGGCATATCTGTTCCTATTTGTTCTCTCCTTCCAGTTTCATCTATGAATGCTGTCCAGCTCATCCAATTTAAATCTAACAATAAGCTTTCAGTAGATTTGTTTTATCCTTCCCCATTCCACTGTATTTTTTAGTTGATCTTATTCATAATATTTCACCATAACCCTCCGGTAACATTTAGCAAATATGTTTATATTCTAAACCAGTATTGCTCTTGGCTTCTGTCTTTCAGGTTGACAAGGATACTTTTTTTTTTCTACATGACAAAGTTTTGGTCTCTCTTGACCTCCTCTATTGGTTAAACTGCAATAGAAAATGGTGATAGTCTATTGGATGCCTTTTCCTCAGTCCTTTTTTCATTTTTTACTCTGAATAATATGTCTAAATTGGTCAGGATAGGATTGTCCTTTTTAAAAAACAAATTTCCTCCTTTCCAATATGTTTTTTTAAATTGACTGTTGTTCTAATGAGTCAATGGTTTGACTAAATACAGACAGATAATTTGGAAATGGCTCTCAACACAAGCCAGTCATTTCTTGCTGATTAAGATGTAGTCAATTTCCCTTTTGTCCTAGAGATCTCACTGCTAGGAATATGACAGAATGAAGACATCATTAATAGGAAAGGTCCTATATGCATGAAAATATTTATAACAACACTTTTAAAAATAATATTTTATTTCTCCCAAATTGTATGTAAAAACAATTTTAACATTGTTTTTAATTTTGAGTTTTAGATTCTATCCCTCCCTCCCCTTCCCCTTCTCTGAGATGGTAAGCAATCTGACATAGGTTGTGCATTTGCAATCATATAAAACATATTTCCATATCATCCATTTGTGGAAGAAAGAAAGAAAGGAGAGAGAGAGAGGGAGGGAGGAAGGAAGAAAGGGCGTAAGGGACAAAGAGACAGAGAAAGAAAGAAAAGAGAAGAGAAAAGAAAAGAAAAGAGGAAAGAAAAGAAAAGAAAAGAAGAAAGAAAAGGAAAGAAAGAAAAGAGAAGAAAAAAGGAAAAGAAAAGAGAAGAAAAGAAAGGAAAGAATGGTATACTTTGGTATGCCTTCAGACTCCCACAGTTTTTTCTCTAGAGCTGGATACATTTTTCATCACACATTTTTTGGGATTGTCTTGGATCATTGTATTGCTGAGAATAACCAAGTTATTCACAGTTGCTCCTCATACAATATTGCTGTTTCTGTGTACGTTGTTCTCCTGGTTCTGCTCACTTCACTGTGCATCAGTTCATGTAAGTCTTTCCAAGTTTTTCTGAAATAATTTCTTATGGCACAATATTATGCCATTGTAATCATATACAACAATTTATTCATCCACTCCTATAAAATTCTTAGCCACCATGAAAAGAGCTGCTATAAATACCCTTGTACAAATAGGTCTTATTCCATTTTTTGAAAAAAAATCTCTTTGGGATACAGACCTAGTGGTGGTATTGTATAGCAGCACTTTTAATAGTAGAAAAGAATTGGGGGAAAGAGAGAGATGACCATTAGCTGAACTATGGTAGACTAAATTGTATTACATAAATATAATGGAATATCACTATGCCATAAGAAATGATTAACTTGAAAAATACAAAGAAGAATAGGGAGACTTCTCTGAACATGAAGAGGAAGTAGGAAACCAATATATGCAATGACCAAAACAATGTAAACAGTAAGAGCAACTATAACTCCCTCCCCCCCAAAAAAATCCCTGTATAATTTTAATAACTAAGCTTGATCCGAAAGGAGATATGAAAATGTATCTCCCTTTTGTGAAGATGTGAGGTTGTATGATGTGGGAAAGTGTGTACAATGTTAAATATAGTTGATCTATTGATTAGTTTTGCTTAAATGCTTTTTATCCCACTCTTATTCCTTTTTTAAATTTTTTATTCTAAGGATTGGAGGGGCAGTGTAGCAAAGTAAGTAAAGGACCAAGCACCAGAGCCAGGATGATCTAGAATCAATTCTTACCTTCCACATCCTGATTGTGTAACCCTGGGCAATGCCCTTCACCTCTCAGTGCTCTAAGTTAGAGGTGTAAAATATACAACCTACAGACAACACTACAGAGTTCCAGTGGGAACCAGATTAAAATATAATTGAGAAATGCTTAAGAAAATAAATAAAAACATGATAGAACATAGATAATATTAGTAGGTGGTTTTAAAATTAGCATATAGACCCCAAGGATTCTTTATGTGATGTTTTTATCTGAGCCTAGTAATAGCTGCCCCCAATCTGCCAGTTGAAGCAGAAGTTGTTCTCTGCTTTTGTTTTTGTTTTTCGTGTTTTTCTTCTGGATGTTCTTGTTCTTTCTTTCTGAGGTTGGTCTTCTTTTTCTGGTTCATATTCTTGTTTTTCTTATTTTCCTTGCTGCTTTCCTTCTCTTTCTCCTTGCTCTTTCCTTGCCACATGTAAAATATTTAGGAATACAGGGGCCAGATTTTTTAAAAATTATTTACTTATTATTTTCTCAAAAAACTAGGACAATTTGTTTTTGTCCTGTGCAGTTTTAATTTATGATTTCTTGAAATATAGCTTGAAAAAAGAACAGGCTTTAAAAAAGTCCATTGTGTTTCAAAGGGAGTCATTTGACTAACCTTTAAACCCAAATCACTGCAGCTTTCATTGAATGTTCAATAATAGCCCCCAGCCCAAGCTTCCATGGCTCATTGTTTAGTTTTTGATGGCTTAGAATGAGTGTAAATTGCAATTGTTTTCTGTTCTGGCCAGAAATTCTGAGAGTTTTTCTCTCTAGGACTAATTTTTTTTTTTTTTTTTATGGTAAATTGAGCACTCCTGTCTCAATTCTTACCTAGCCCTTAGTCATTGAATGTGCATTGCCTCAGATAAACTGAGACCAAAGAAAGGCCTTAATTTAGAAAGGCCAAGGTGACTCACTGAATCCCAGGCCATCACAATCATTTTTCCTTTTGTCTTGCCACTGGACTTTAAAGACTCAAGAAGAAAGAGTGAGGCTGAAAACTTTGGGCTCTTCTGACTCACTAAATTCCAATTCATGCGTAAGTCAAGACATTAATCTCACAAAGTCATTGATCCTCTTCCAAAATAAAGGATGAACCACTGTTGTGGTTTGGGATGCTGAGAACCCAGAAATATAAGGGTACAGGGAGTTCTGTCTTAAAAGAATTCAACCACTCAAGCCTTTATTCAGTCAGAGTAGGGAGGTATTATTATAACACCAGTTAGGTGGGTAAGATTCCTAGCAAATCTACTAATTTGATCTGGATGGAATTAAGGGTGGTAAACAGCCTGGGATGGTCCAGGGGCATCTGAGAAAGGAGTTAAGTGGTTAGCAAGCCATAGCAAAAGGACAGTTAAAGGGATTCTTGAGTGTCTAAGTGGGATGAGGTAGACCAGAAGCCTCAGGCCAACACCAGAGCCTGGGAGCAGGGACTGGGTTGTGTGGGAGAGTTAAGGGTCCAGGTCCCATCACATCATTAAAACAAAAACAAAGACTCCATTTCTATTTGAGTTTGAGACCATTGTTTTAAGGAAACTTTAAAACACCAAGTCTCTAAATTGCAGAGACAATGGCCATCTGTATTTATAGATTTATAGGGTAGCCAGGTGATGCATTGAATAGAGTACCAGGTCTGAAATATGAAAGACTCTTCTTCCTGAGTTCCAAAACAGCCTCAGACATTTACTAGCTGTCTGATCCTGGGTAAGTAACTTAACCCTATTTGTCTCAGTTCTCTCATCTGTGAAGTTAACTGGAGAAGAAAATGGCAAACCACTCCAGTATCTTTGCCAAGAAAACAGGACCACAAAGAGTTAGAGACAACTGAAATGACTGAACAACAAATTCGTCATCAGGAAATTCCTCATATTAATAAAACCACAGGGTTAGTCCTTCTCCGTATAAATGATGGACCTCCAGATTAAAAAGTGGAAGATATATATATTTAAAATGAAGACATAAAAATAAATTAAATATTTAAATTTAAAAAATTAAGCACAATTACAAGAGACTTCTAAGGGCAGAGCTAAGATAGTAGAGTAGAGAAAGCACTCAGGTAGGCTCTCCCAACATGCCTTGAATTCTGTAGTGATTGAATCCGCAAAAGGTCACTGTTAGTCTTCCAACCCAAGTGATATGGATAGAAACAGTGCCCTAAGGGTTAAAATAATATTGATTAGCTTTGTGAAGACTGTGAGGCCCTAAAGTCTCCCCTTACCACAAAACTTCCCCTTATCCTGGACCATATAATTCCTTGTTCTCACCCCTCATTCTGGGGGGATCATAAAATTCCCTATTCCCACCCCTCATCCTAGGGAATGGGATTTTCTTATCTTGTGTCATTCACAATCCTCACCCTGTGCCTTTATCTTGCAAGATTTCTTCATCTTGTAAGCCTTATCCTAGATCTCCAACCCCCACAAGGAAACTTTAAAATCATCCTATATAAGTCTGGTCATTTTCCTATATCACTGCTTTTGTTTAGTTCCTTGCTAAATCTCTGGCCCACTGCTTTTGCATCAATAAAGCTCCCAATGGCCATAGAAAAGGTCTAAGTGAATTCATTCACATTTTGAACCAGCTCTTCCATCTCTCTCTTCAACATTATGGTGCCAAAACCCGGGAATCCAAATATTAATTGGACTCCAATGATCTCCTAGCCACTGGGATAAGAGGTAAGCAATACTTTTCTTTGCTCTCTTGCCCAGACCTTTCTGCTCCTATTTCTCCCTAGCAGTAATACCCCTGGAGTGCCCAGATACTGCCAGGGGCATCTGTAGCTCCACTGACTACTAGGTAGTCAATCGGACCGTGGACCCTCGTATAAGGGGATGCCCTTGCACTGGGTCATTCACATTCTTTTCTCCCTTCTTCCTGTGATGCTGGGAAAAGTAGAGAGAGACTGCTTGGAGACTACTGGGAGGGAAATTCAGGGAGGAGATCTTAAGGAAAAAGCAGCTAGTGTTCCATGGTAACACAGTCTGACCTCAACATAATATAGAAAAGTAATTTGTGAACAGAATTTCTAAATAAAACAAACTTAGTAAGAAATTTGGTCTCCAAAACTTAAAGAAAAGGTACCTTGCTCTACTTGAGCAGACTTTTTACCCTATGTTGCTCTCCCTGCACCTTGGTTTATCCTGTGTTGTTCCTTCCTCTTCCCCATGGGATATTGGGGGAGACAGATAGGTGGGCCTCTGCCCCTGGTTTTCTTTGAGGGTTCCTGCACCTCAGTTTCAGGATCTCTATGCCCTGTGGACCTCTGTACCTGGTTTACTGCCTAGATGTAAGCCTTCTCCCTGTCCCTACCCTTTTCTTCCCTGCCACTGTGGGATATGCATTTTCTAGTCTTCTAAGTTTCAAAGGTAAAAGAGACAAGGAACTACAACTCCTCTTCAGCCAAGACTAGAAGGCTCTGGGTCCAGAGGTTGGAGGCCATGGACCTGGACACACCTTCCAAAGCCCTATCTGTAAGGGTAAGTCCAATTCCCTAATTCTTCTCATTGCTAGGGAACTGGGAAAACTGCAGGGGCTTCCTTCCCTCTGTACCCCAATATTCCTGTCCCCTTGTCCATGCCTACAGGATCACCCTTTTCTCCTGGTCTATTGGCCACCAGATCCCTGCAGTGAGACTCAGCAGCATTTCCCTGAGAGTTGCCCCTAGGTTAGCAAAAAAGAAAAAAAAAGTGAATTTATGGATAATAATAGTGCTCAAAGCCTAGAAAGTAAAATGTTAACCACTAGAGATTATGAAATCCAGATCTGATTTGCTCATTCAACTAAGTTACGGTCACCTGATTGGTAATTAATTGGTTCTATTCCAAGTTTTTAAATACGTTTGTGGTATGGTTATATTTCTGAATTTTCTTATTGTGTAATTTTGTATTACCTATGGTCTTAGAAAATCAATTTCTCTTATAATCTTATGTTAGATTAAGAATTGTACTCTCAGTTTATGAGGTTGTTAACTACAACAAGAATTTTGGAACCATCTAGTCATAAATTCTTATCAAGACTGTGTAAAGTCTTCTGGATAGCAGAATTCCTACTGAGTAGTCATGGGGTTCCTAAAGAAGGAAATTGTTTTGGTGAGAATTTGAAAATATATAGAAATGATCTCAAGTAATTGGCTTTTGCACCAGGACAAATTTAAAATTTGAGATGTGAGTCCTGGTAAATTTTTGATTAGTGAAACTTGCCATCTGACATAAAAACTCTTGGGACTATAACGAACTATGTTTTGAGTTATCTGACGGATCATAAAAATCCATCAATAGTCAATCCACCATCTGAGAGAAATGCCACAAGTGACCATTACAGGAAGAGATCTCCCTCTGGAACAGGTGAGAGGACAATGCTAACCTCTGCCTAGGATGGGATACTGCTGACTCAGTTTCCCCATTGTGTTCCTTTGAAAAAGGAATGTTTTCCACCTAAATATTCCTGAATCTGGCTATGAGGAGGAATTGATACTACATGTTTTCAAAACTGTCATGTTTTGTCTAGTCATATCCTTGCTTTTCCTTTTCATGGCAAATTTCTGTAATCAAAGGAAGTAGTCAATCTAAATGGGTGTTATTCTATACCCTAGTTGTGTAAATTAGTATTCCTGCATACTTATGTGAAAGATTAAATCCCTACAATAGAATATTCTTTCTAAATCATATAGAAATAGTTAGTCAAAGGGAGAAATAGTTTGTGAAACTACTTTTGAAGGTACAAATGCAATGTTGAATCATTATGCCATAGACAAAGGTTGGGATACATCTGTGTTGAAGATCTGGGCTATTCAGCCTAAGATTATATTCCTTATTATATCCTTAAATAACTTACTAAATGGGCATTTGGTCTAGTCATCTGCCTGTTACTAGATATATGTCTGTGTGGAACTAGGTCCTTAAATGTTTTAAAATGATGTTAGAATAATTGTGTATTGGTACAACTGATTGAGGGACCTACCTACTATTCAATTAATTACTGAAACTAGATCAGAAACATCTTCAGTTTGAGGAAAAGAATTTCAGTGCAATTTTCTTAGAAGGAGGTATAGGAATATTTTTGTATTAATGGAAAAGTCAGCTGCATTCAAAGTTTATTACTATTGTGGTATTAATTCCACTTATGCTGTATACTGTGTGTTCTGTGTTCTATGGCACAGACACATTTTATTATAAGCAACTTATTGCTATGTACTGTTTTGGAACTAATTACTTATGGATCCTCCCAAGTCTTTTATGGTAACTGGAGTAAATGTCAGTCTCTTATAAGTAAATTCATCTGTAAAATTATTGAACTCAAGGGTAGAAAGCTTCTACCTGCAAAGTGTTATTACTAATATTTACATGTACAGAGTTGGATCCTCAACAGTATCTGACCCTCCAAAAAGAATTGGAATCAGAGTGGAAACTTTTGAGAAACTAACAAGATCAGAAAATTCTCCATTCATAAGTAAATAATATTATGGGGTTCTTGGTTTCTTTCTCTGTTTTTCCTCTTTTCTGACATCACTTTTAAAGCTCCCTCTATTTAGGGCCTGCATGTTAAACTTGTTTGTCAGATTCATGTCTCCTAGACTATGCTGTCCACCTGCAGATAGTCATGCAACAAGGATTCCTGTTCTATACTTTCATCATCCTCTGGGCTCTTGCTTCAGTCTCACTTTACTCTCCTCCCCACCCTGACTCAGGCAGAGACAGTGCCTTTATCTCTCTCCCAAAAGCATTTGGGTGGATGGTGAAGCAGAGAGGAGTGCTGAGGCAGAGAAGCAAGCAGGAGGCAGGATGTAACCTAAGATGCAGGATGTGACTAGCCAGAAAAGTCTGTGCATTGAAGGCCCTCACCTTAAGGAATTGCCTGTGTGCTTTCTAGCTATGCTGTGTTCTGGGCCCTACCTTGAACCACTTCTGTTCTTAGCCCACTGATTCCTGATTCCTACCTATACCTAGGATTAGGCCTATTTCCTTGGAATGGGAAGTCTAATGCCTTAATTCAAACAGAGGACTCTGTGGGGTGGGCAGAGTATATGATTGCTGGATGTGTCATCGCCATGCCCAGGATGCTAGCTTACTCCCCATGGTTGTTCCTCTATTTTCTGAAGACCCTGCATGGAATTTTTCATTTGAGCACTCAAAGGATGTTACAGGCAGCCTCCTGGATGTAAGACATACTCTCCAGTCTGATATCTCTCCCCACCTCCCCTTGGGGGTCATGGTTTCTCTCCCTTCTTCCCCCTCATTGTGACCCCATTATTGGTCATTTTGCTCGCTCTTATGCTGGGACTGTGCTTGTTTAAACTCTTGGTTCACTTTGTGTCTTCTCACCCACAGCAACTTTTAGGATACCAACCCCTGCCCTTGATGTCACCAAGTGGCTTGCCTCTCTCCACCCTGGACTCAGAGGGCACTGCATTCTGCACTCCATGCTGATCACCCCCCGCAACCTATTCTGGCCCCTGAAGTAGACTCTTCACCCCTATCCAGCAGAGAGTAGACACTGAGGACAATGACCTTCACCCCTTTTACCCACAAGAGTTCTCCTACCTAGTGATTGAGTGGGGAAATGATGTGGGTAGAAACAGTGTCCAAAGAGTTAAAATAATATTGATTGACTTGGTGAAGCCTGTGGCACCCTAGACACAAGAACAGACACTATTTTGCATCTCCACTGGCTATGTCCATTTCTGAGTCATGGTTAAAAGTTGGATGGAGAGGAGCACTTTCAGTCAAGAGCCATTCTTCAGTTGACAAGTGGTCAAAGTGATGGGGTTCAGACTCTGGGAACTTCCTTGAGCTCCCCTTGGATCTTCCCACTCAAATCTGTTGCTTTTGGCCTAGCCTGGCCTTCCATTGTCTTGTTACCTCTTGATTGCCTCACTTGCTTCCTACCCAAACCCTGTATTGTCTGATACCGCCGAATTGTCTCCAGCTATTTCCCACCCTTGATTACATCTAATGTACCCCAGTCTTATCAAGATCTTCCTTAGACCCTCCTCCCAGACTACCAGACCACCTCTAGATCTTTCCTAAGGAATTTTTGTATATAAGTTCCATCTGCCTCCATGAAGGTACTCCGATTCTGTCTCTAGATCTTTCCTAAGGAATTTTTGTATATAAGTTCCATCTGCCTCCATGAAGGTACTCCGATTCTGTCTAACTGAGATTCTATCTGGCCTGCTTGTCAATACAAGCATCACAAATGGAGAGTCTCCTTAAGAGTCAACCTAATATGGTGAACCTTTAATAAACTTTGTTATACTTTGGCTGGAAGAAGTCTTGAGTGGAATTCATTTGGCAGGACCCAGAGTGTTGGTATTTTGGGGTCCCAAGCACCCCAAACCTCGTATGGTTCCCCAGATCTCAACAAAAGTATATGAACAGGGCAGTTGTCAGTAGAGGAAATCAAAGTAGTCAATAGCCACATCAGAAAAAGTTCTAAATCAAAGAGAAATGCAAATTAAAGTAGCTCTGAGATACCACCTCACATATATCAGATTGGCTTACATGACAGAAAAGCAAAATGACAAATGCATGAGGTAATGAAAAATTGGGACACTAACTTATCATTGGTGGAATTCTGCCCAAAAGACTATCTAAATGTGCATACACTTTGGCCCCACATCACAACTACTAGATCTGTATTCCAAAGAGATTAAAGGAAAGGGAAAAGGACCTATTTATACTAAAATATTTATAGCAACTATCTTTCCAATGACAGATAATTGGAAATCAAAGGGATGTCCATCAATAGGGGAACTGGCTAACTAAGTTGTGATATATAATTGTGATGGAAAACTATTGTGTTATAAGAAATAAGGAGCGGGACATTTTCAGAAAAACCTGGAAAGACTTATACAAACTGATACAAAGGGAAGTGAGCAGAACTAGGAAAACACTGGACATAGTAATAGCAAAATTGTAAGGATGACGAACTGCGAAAGAGTTAGCTACTCTGATCAAGACAATGATACAAGACAATTCCGGTGGACTTATGATGAAAAATGTTATACACCTCCAAACAGAAATGATGAACTCAGAATGCAGATTGAAGCATTTTTTATTTTGGAGGAAGGGTGTTGTCTATTTTCTTTTGCAATATGACTAATATGGGAATATGTTTGCCATGATTTCACATGTAGAATTTATATGAAATTGCTTGCCTTTTCACAGGGTACAGCAGGAGAGGGCAGAGAATTTGAGACTCAAAAATGGTTTCAAATGGTTGTTAAAAATTTTTACATGTAATTGGGAAATATTTCATGAAATTAATAAAAATATATAGAAGGAAAAATAAGTATAATTACAAAATACTCTTTAAAGAAGTAAAGGCAGAGATATAACTCAAGATGGCAGAATAAAAGCAGGAATTTGCTTGAGTTCTACCCCAAAGCCCTCTAAATATCTGTAAAAAGTGACTAAACAAATTCCAGAGCTGAAGAACCCACAAAATGACAGAGTGAAATAAATCTCCAGGTCAAGACAGTATGGAAGGTTGACAAGAGGGTCTATCTCACCAGGCTGGGAGTGGAACACAGTCCAGTGTGGGCTGCGACAGCACAGAGGCTGGAGCAGGCTTCAAGGAACTGAAATACTGGGAGCTGTAATGGTTTCCTGACTTTTGGGCCCACAAATGCCAATGACAGCATAGAAGGTCAGTGGGAAATCTCTGCAGGACCTGGGTGAGAAAGGAGCATGGTCTGGCTCCATCCCTGGTGCAGCAGAGGCCATGGAGTCAGTAGCAGTACCAGTAGTTGCTTCCACAACTCCCAGCCAACAGACAGTGTGGGGATCAAGTGGCGGATCAGAGGTGGATTGCAGGGATCCCTTTGCTGGTGCTGAGGCAGGATTCTCTTGCTTTGCCATACATGCATCTGGGTCCCAGAAGTAAGTGGTAGTCCTGGGGTGAGGAGGAGTTCTGGCATGGTGGAGCTTGTGGTTTAAGCTGAGAGGGAGTCCTCTTCACAGTCAGAGCACAATCCAGGAAATGGACTGTGAAGAGTTAGAAAATCAAGTATTTGGCTGGGGAAAATGAGCAAACAGCAGGGAAGAAAAAAAACAAAATCTCCAACTATAGAATCTTACTTTGGTGACAGATCAAAATATACAAAATATACAACCAGAAAAAAAGACAATAAAGTCAAAGCTCCGACATTAAAATCCTCCAAGAAAAATGTGAATTTTTCACAGGCTATGGAAGAAGTCAAAAAGGACTTTGAAAATCAAGAGAATGAGAGGAAAAAAGGGAAAGAGAAATGAAACTGGTGCAAGAAAATGATGAATGAGGAAACAGCTTGCTAAAAAAGATTCCCAAAAAATACTGAAGAAAATAACATTTTAAAAAATAGACTAACCCAAATGGCAAAAGAGGTCCAAAAAGTCAATGAGAAGAATACCTTGAAAACAGAATTGGTCAAATGGAAAAAGAAGTCCAAAAGCTCACTGAAGAAAGGAATTCCTTAAAAATTAAAATGGAGCAAATAGAAGCTAGTAACTTTATGAGAAATCAAGAAATTATAAAACAAAACCAAAAGAATGGAAAAATGGAAGACAATGTGAAGTATCACACTGGAAAAACAACTGATCTGGAAAATAAACCCAAGAGAGATAATTTTAAAATTATTGGACTGCCTGAAAGCCATGATCAAAAAAAGACCATAGACATCATCTTTCAAGAAATTATCAAGGACAATTGTCCTGATATTCTAGAACCAGAGGGTAAAATAGATACTGAAAGAATCCACCAATCACCTCTTGAAAGAAATCCCAAAAAGAAAACTCCTAAGAATATTGTAGCCAAATTCCAGAGTTCTCAAGTCAAGGAGAAAATATTGCAAGCAGTCAGAAAGAAACTGAGTATTGTGGAAACACAATCAGGATAACACAAAATCTAGTTTCTACTTTAACGGATCCAAGGGCCTAGAATATGGTATCCTGAGTGTCAAAAGAGTTAGGATTAAAATCAAGAATCACCTATTCAGCAAAACTGGGTGTAATACTTCAGGGGGAAAAAATGGACATTCACTGAACAAGTAAATTAATTTAGGTACAATTGTCATTTTTCTTATATTAGCTCATCCTACCCATGAGCAGCTGATGTTTTTTTCCAGTCACTTAGATCTGACTTGATTTGTGTGAAAACTATTTCATAATTGTATTCATATAGTCCCTGGGTTTATTTTGGCAGGTATACTCCCAGATATTTTAGAGTGTCTACCATAGTTTTAAATAGAAGTTCTCTTTCTGTCTCCTGCTGCTGGGCTTTGTTAGCAGTATATGGAAATGTAGATGATTTATCTGGGTTTATTTTGTAAACTGCAACTTTGCCAAAGTTGTTTATTATTGTGAGTAGTTTTTTACTTGATTCTCTGGGATTCTTTAAGTATATCATCATATAATCTGCAAAGAGTGATAACTTAGTTTCTTCTTTGCCTATTCTAATTCCTTCAATTTCTTTTTCTTCACTTATTACTAAAGCTAATATTTTTAGTACCATATTGAATAACAATGGTGATAATGGACATCCTTGTTTCACCCCTGATCTTACTGGAAATGTATCTAGCTTCTCCCCATTTCATATAATGCTCCCTGATGGTTTTAGGTACATACTGCTTATTATTTTAAGGGGGGCTCCATTTATTCCTATGCTCCTCAGTGTTTTCAATAGGGTGTTGTATTTTGTCATTTTAATTCCTCTATGCAATATGACTAATGTGAAAATGTGCTTAATAAGAATGTATGCATAGATATCATATAAGATAGCATGCAATATTGGGGAGGAAGAGGGGGAAGGAGAGGGAAAAAAATCTAAGATTTATGGAAGTGATTGTAGAAAACTGAAAACAAAAAAATTTTTTTAAATTAATTTTTTTTAAATTGATGCTCAGTGAAATAGAGGAATTTCAAGCCTTCTTGATGAAAAGATCAGAGCTGAATAGAAAATTTGAATCTCAAATACAAGAACCAAGTGAAACATGAAAAGATAAACAAGAAAGAAAAATCATGAGGGACTTACTAAAATTGAACTGTTTGCATTCCTACATGGAAAGATGATATTTGGAACTCATAAGATCTTTCTCAGTATTAGGGCAGTGGGAGGGAATATACATACATACATACATACATACAGGTATACATACACATATATGTATATATACATACACATATATGTATATGTACACACACATAATACATATATAAGTGTGTATGTCTGTGTATGCATATATGTATGTGTATGTATATACACATATACATACATATATGTATATACACATATGTGTATATAGAGAGAGAAACAGAAGATGCAGGGTGGATTGAATATGAAGGCATGATACATAAAAATAAAATTAAGGGGTGAGAGAGAAATGTATTGGAAGAAGGGAGAGATAGAATAGATAGATATAAAAGAGGCAAGAAAAAATGTTTTACAATGGAGGGGAGGAGTGGGGAGGTGAGAGGGAATGAGTGAACCTTACTCTCATCAGATTTGCCTTAAGGAGGGAATAACATACACACTCAATTGGGTATCTTACCCTACAGGAAAGTAGTGAGCAGAGGATAAGGGGAGGAGGGGGAATGATAGAAGGGAAGGCAGATTGGGAGAAGGAGAGTCAAAAATCAAACACTTTTGAAAAGAGACAGGGTCAAAAGAGAGAATAGAATACATGGGAGTGGGATGGGATAGAGGGAAATATAGTCTTTCACAACATGACTATTTTGGAAGCTGTACACATGTATAACCTATTTTGAATTGCTTGCCTTCTCAATAAATGAGGGTGGGTGGGGAGGAAAAGGGAGGGAAGAGGTGAGAGAATTTGAAACTCAAAGTTTTAAAAACAAATATTTAAAATTGTTTTTACATACACTTGGGAAATAAGATGTACAGGAAATGGGCTATAGAAATCTATCTTGCCCTTCAAGAAAGTGAGGGGGAGGGAGGTCATAGAGGGGAGAACAGACTGGGGAAAGGGGTAATGAGAATGCATGACATCTTGGGGTAGAAGAGAGGGGAGAGACGGGGAGAAAATTTGAAACTCAAAATCTTGTGGAAATAAATGTTGAAGACTAAAATAAATAAATTAATCAAAAAAGAAAATAGAGGCCTAGAGAGAGGAAGGGATTTACCAAGGATTTTATGGTCATTTGCTTTCAGACCTGGGACTGGCCCTAAAGGTCTCATCACCCAGTCCTCTTTTTCGTGTGCTGTGCTTCCAGTCAGAATATCTCTGATGAATGCAGTTCGGAGAATAGGGACAAGATCAATTTTGACCCGAATTTAAGAGGTGAAACAGGAACTCGGGGAAAAAAAGAAGACGTTTTCCCAGAAAACATGGGAGAAAAAAAGCTTAACCAAGTCCAAGTAGGGCCAACTATTATGAAAAGCTTATACCTACAACTCAACCAATCTTAAATGTGAATCAAAAATTCTTAGCCTTTTATTATATCTCATATCCCTGATCAGAAGTCTGGTGAAGCTGATGGATCCCTTCTCGGAATCATGTTCTTAAAAGCACAAAATAAGAACATTGGATGACCAAAAAAGAAATAGATAAAGTCAAAAATTTTCCAGGTATCTGTCACGGTTGGAGAAAAAAAAGAAAAGAAGGCAACTTTTTTGTGCTGTTACTGAATACTCACCATATTCAATATCTTCTGAAGTAAGTTTTCATTAAAATATTGTATTATGCTACTATAGAGTCTACAAGCTTTTGGATTCTTTTATTTCTTAATCATGAAACACGTTTTCCAGAGATTGTCATCATTCATATGGTTCATTTGTCTTCAAAACTGTGTGCTCCCTTCTCCACTACACTGACAATTTTACTTTGGCCATCAGCAATAGTGAAAAGGATGCTTGGGGACAATGTGTGTGGGGGTGTATTTTTGTATTTTTCTTTGATTATGGGTTGTCATGTCCAAAGCATTAATCACTTACTGCCTCACCTAATTATAATGAACATCTCCAGATAGAAGATACACTGTGTCTCCAGGACTCTACTCAATGTTTTTCTAGTCTAGCACTCCACTAATACAATTTTCAGGAATCAAGAGTCACTTCTTCATCAGGATGAGGCATTAGAATAGGAATTTTGTGGCGAATGGGCCTCCAAAATGAACAAAAACACCTAGCTTCTACCGTTGTGGTAGATTATTACCTATGTACAGTATCTTCCCCCAATAGAATATTAACCCCTTGAGGGCAGAGAGGGCTTCATTTCTAGCTAAGAGCAGAGTGTCTAGAATACTAAGCAATATTTATTAGGTAATTTGACTGATTGATTCCAGCTACAATCGTGGATCTCTCTGAATGTCAGTGATTTGAAGTGTGTGCACTGACATGAGGCAGATTTAGAGCAGTGATATCCTGTGGCATATCAGCCAAACATAGGAGACAGTGCTCTTCTAGAGCTCTATCCTCCCAATAGCCTCAATAGCTCTAGCTGACATAAAAACATTGTCCAAGAAAGCAAGGGCAAAGCTGGAAGCAGTTTCATGTATGGTGCAGCTGAACTCTTGCTGCCCATTAGCTATGGCCTCCACACACAAAGTTAGATTAGGTACTTTGAAAACAGAAATAGTCCAACACTGGTTTCTGTCCCCACTCTCTTAATTCCTACTTTCTGGATAAAGGTTATTACTCAAGTCAGGGGCAACTAGGTGGTGCAGTGGATAGAGCACTAGTGCAGGAGTCAGGAGGACCTGAGTTCAAAATCTCACCTCAGATACTTGACACCCACTAACTGTGTGACCTTGGGCAAGTCACTTAACCCCAACTGCCTCATCCTGGGTCATCTCCAGTCATCCTGATGAATATCTGGTCACTGGATTCAGATGGCTCTGGAGGAGAAGTAAGTCTGGTGACCTGCACAGCCTTCCCTCACTCAAAACAAAATCAAGTTCAAGTCATGTCATTATTTCTCTGATGGCATGGTCTTCTTCAGCAATGAGGGATAAACACACTTTATTACTCAAGTCTCATTATTTAGTAAGATACCCATACAGGAAGGACTTCATACCTTAAGGAACTCCAGAATTGTTTTCTTAACTGGGAATTTATGTGCCTTTGTGTATTCCCTCTGTCAAAGCAAAATGGCAATGAATCTCATCTTGGTGGTACTAGGGAGCATATCCCAAGAGACTAAGTGGGTGGGGAGGAGCTAGCCTACGTCTAACTGAAAATAGCAGAAAGCAACCACAGGATTGACCTGAGCTGGTTGGTTTACCAGAGGTTAAAGTCACTGATAAGACTTGACCTCAGCTTGAACAGTCTGGTTGAATGACAGAAGCCTGATTAAAAAGGTTTCAATAGACTAGAACAGTGATCTCCAATGCAGGACCCGGGTCCTTCTGAAGAAGAGGATATAAGCACATGGGGAGCTGTGCCTAACCCTAAGAGATATGTGATCAACTAGTCAGATGGTGGGAAGTCAGGCCACATCACACTTTCACTATGCCAGCCAATTCTGAGGCTTATCTCCACCACAACCAATGTTATCCTTATCTTTCCAAACTTCCTTAGTCTGCATTTTTTCTCCCCTGTGCAAACTATCTACCTCTCTTTTCTGAACTAAATGTTAGCCCCTCAGGGAAGTTATAACCTCAATAGACTACTATCCACAATAGGTACACAGGGAAAATTCATTTGCCTAACACCCAGATCACTTCTGTTTCTGGTACTCCTCTGAGGTCAGTGACTAGTGAACAAGAACTCCACCTCTCTTCCCCTTTTTGTTTTGGGAAGAACAATGTGAGTCACATAGGATGAACAGGTGAGGATAGGTTGTGATCAGCATCACAGATGTCACTACAATATCTGTATCCCCAAATCTATCCATCTTCCAAATTCCTTTGTTGCTACTGAAGGCACCAACATCCTTCTAGTCACCCAGGTTTCCACATCCTTCACACCTTGGGGTAACTGTTAACTCTTCACTTTCACTCATCCTTCTTATTCAATCAGTTGTCAAAACTTGTTAATTTCTCCTGCCGACATCTCATACATGTCTCCTTCTCTCTACTCACATAGCCTCTACCCTCGTGAAGACCCTTGTCATTTCTCAGCTGAAAGTATCACCCAGGCAATATTCACAGCACTGAGGATGGCTATGAATATGCTGGCATAGTACTAAATCACAAAGTATAAAAAGCTTTCCATATAGAAAGTAGAAGAAAAACATTTATTGAGTTGCCAGAAAGCCAAATCCCCAAGCCATAAAGCCAAATCTGTCATAGTAGCCAAGAAGTCAATACACATTAGCACTGCTGGGGGTAAAGGTATTCCCAAGCCTTCCTCCCCACCCTGTTTGGGCCTTCCAACAAGCAAACACTCATGAGCCTTGCTGTGTCTGCCTTCCTGCATCCTCTCTTCTCTGCCTCAACAGCTCCCATTAACTTCCTCCCAGTTGGCTCCACCTTTCTTGTTCCACCCATTCAGCAAGCTACTCCTACCAGAAGTGACTTAGGTTTCCAGGTGATTTAAGCAGATTACATGGGCCTATTAATGAATGGGAAAGATCTTCCCATTTAGATTGCCATTACCCTGGACTACTGCAATAACTTTTTCATTGGGCTCCCTGCCTCAATTCTCATCTCACTCCATTCTATCCTCCATATGGCTGCCAAAGCAATTTTCTTTAAGTTCAGGTCTGATCATGTCACTTCCTTACTCAATAAACTCCAGCAATTCCCTATTGACTTTAGGATCAAATATTTTTTCTTTTTTTATATCATCCTTTGTATATATATGTAGCATATGAAGAAGGTAGAATGAGACACATACAAGGGCAAATTTTTTCGAATAAAACTTTATGGTAAATGACTAATAAAAGAAATATTTTATAATATAATCATTGGTGTGGGTCTGTGTATGTGTGTATACATATACACACATATACATATATGTATACATATATACATTACACATATGTGGTATATGTAATTTGTGTATGCATGCATATATATGTATAACACACGTGCATTCACACACATATATACATATATACACACATATAATTTATAAATAAATAAATATACCTATATTGGAGAATTGTACTCATAATTTTTTTCTCATGAAGTACTTATTCAAAATAATTTAGAGCAGACTTAGGAGAACATCGTACAGAGCAACAATTACATTGTTCCTTGACTGACCTTGATAGACTCAGCTCTACTCAGCTCTTCTCAGCTAAATGCAAGAATCGAAGACAATTCCAAAAGACTCATGTTGGCAAATGCTATCCACATCCAGAGAAAGAACTTTAGAGTCTGAATGCAGATGGAAGCATACTATTTGCTTTCTTCTTTTGTTGTTTTGTCTTGTTTCTTCTTTCTTGTGACTCCTTCCATTAGTTCTAATTCTTCCTTACATCATGACTAATGTGAAAATATTTTTAATGTGAATGTATAAGTACAGCCCATGTCGGATTGGATGCTGTCTTGGAGAGAGGGGAGAAAAGAGGGTAAGGAGAAACTTCAGAACTCAAAATCTTATGGAAATAAATGTTTAAAGATAAAAACATATTAATTATATTATTAAAAGAAAATATATAAAAGAAAGAAAAAACCAAAATAGTTTGGAGACCACTGAGTGAGACTATTGAGTTGAATCTAACAAGATGAAATGTAGTAGAATTTAAAATGAAGCCCAATATATAGTTTAAAAGAAAACTAGTATAGGAAAAAAAGACGGGAATTCTACCACACTATGTAATGTCAGTATGAATAAGCAGTATAATAAATTGTCCACAAAATCCAAATGCAAATTCAGGTTGCATTAATAAAAATCTGATGCCCAGTGTGAGGAAGGTGATGGCTTTCTTTTACTCTCCATTCTTCTCCACCTTCCACCCATCCCCACCCCACATTCTCATTTTTTCTGACTCTATCTGAAGACATGTTCATTCAGTTATGGGTGCTACCCCTTAGAAAATGTATTAACAAGTTGGAACATATTCAAAGGAGGATACTAGGTTGATGAGAGGAATATAGATTATATCATATGAAGACTGAGTGAGGGAGCTAGAGATATTTCAACTGAAGAAAATGTGCGTTTGTTCTTTATTGTTGGCAGGGGATGGTGGCCACTTATAACTATCTTTAAGTACGTGCAAGATCATTATGTGTTCGTTCCACTCATCTCCAGAAGGCAAAACTTAATGCAAAAGGTAGAAACTGAAAAGAGTCAGGTTTGGGGCTTTGATAATTTTTTAAAATTAAAAATCCAAGTAATGAGAGCTGTCCAAAAGCATAATAAATTTTCTTATGAAAAGTGATTTCCTTCAAAAGGGAAACTGGAAAGCCACTTGATAGGATACTTTAGGGGGTATTCCTGTTCACATACGGATTGAACGCTACTTCTTTTTCCAGATCTGAGATGTTATGATTCTCTAATTAGCCTCTTGTCTGACAATGAAACTCTCAGGTTTCTTCTCTCTGCTACCAAGGTCGAAAACACAGAGGACTCTGACAGTACCCTCTCAGTGTATGACATAAACCATTCTTTGGGATCAATACACAGAAAAATCTGTAAAGAATCTCCACCCACTGCTAATCTTGAACCTATTATATGAGAAAATGAGAAAAGGAAGAAACTCTTGTTGGGCAAGGCTCCATGAAACCTATATTGAATACTAGGTTTCTAAATGACCCATACTTCGAAAGCCTTATTTTAAAAGACCATTAAAAGTTATCCTTATATAGCAGACCCTACAACTTGGAACAAGAATTCTTTATAGATTATGGCTTCACATTAAAAAATGCATTCACAGCCAATGACTCTAGACAAGCAGGATCATTTTGATTACATTTCTGGTAGGGGAACAATTTAAAACTGAAAGCAAATAAAACAGTCTCGTAATCTGAAAGCTTTTCAGTGGCTTGGGTGCTGCTAATTAAATGGTTGTACCTGAAACCATTATTTCTCAAGCCTAACCATTTGCTTTTTACAAAATTCTCTTCAGAAGCAAATCACTTGGACAGAAAATCTTTCTGTGTGGCAATGATGTGAATGAAATGGAGTGCAATGAGGATGGCTTACCGCCCACTCCCAAATGAATTCTGCCAAGCATGGAATTTCACTACTCAGTTTAGAAGGTAGAGACTACAATGCACCCAGCAAAGAAAGACAACTAATTGCTAGCATAGTCGTCAGGCGAAGATTTAATGATATCTGAAGTCAAGACCTTCCAACTTGAAATTTCGATGTGCATTTCCCACAGAGAAGTGCTTCTGTGTAAGTGTAAGTAATTGTTTAAGAAGTCTTTTACATTTTCTTTTTTTTCCCTTGCAAAGAATTGTAATTGAAAATTAAGTGTGTCTCAAGGAAGTTCTGATTCAACCTTCACTGTAAACACTCATACAATAGTCTCATAATTCACTTTTCTTGGATTTCATGTTCCCAAGAAATAATTCTATCCTTCAAATCATCCTCTATCATAAATCATAACAAATGATATCCTGAAGGCAGACAATCTGGGAAGGGTGGTAAAAATGAAAAGATTTCTAATTTTTAACCACTCCAGTGAAGAAAAGTAACTCCTACTGAAGCACTTGAGTCTTTCATCTTTATCCCTCAAGATATGCTGAATCCAATGAACGAGTATACAGGAAATAATTCAGAATAGATGTCAAAAAGAAAATTTCTAAAAAAGAACTCAATCAGATAGATTTTGAACTTTTTGCTTTTACTTCCCCAATGTACTTCATTGGATTCTAATTTACATTATCTTTATCTCTGGGTACATATATATTATTGATGTACAGGTATTTGTGTGATAGTGCAATGGACAGAATCCTAGACCTGGAGTCAAGAAGATCTGAGTTCAAATCTGACTTTAGTTGCTTACTAACTATATGACCCTCATAAAGTCACTTAATTTGTTTCCTCAACTATAAAACAGAGATAATAATAGCAACCTATCATGTAAGATCATTGGGAAAATGAGATGAGATAATATTTATAACAAGTACTTAGCATAGTGCCTGGCACATAGGCACTATTTCTCTCCCCTGACAGGATTTGCATACTCTGACTGACTGTAGTCTCCTTTGGGGAGAAAGGTTTGTTGCTATCCTGCACATCTATCAAATGACTTTGCATGTAGTAGGCACATACTCAATGCTATTGAATTTAATTAAATGTGTCTTTTGAGCTTTTATGAAGTATATATTGGAAAATCTATCTGTTGATAAATTTAATTCTATGCGATCTGAAAGTACTTAGAAAGAAAAAGCTGGCCTCAACAGGATACCCTCTGTGCTTATATAAACCAGATTTCTTATTAGCTAATCAAATATTTTCATTCCTGCCATACTTCAATGAGTTGAAACTCAGTTTAACTTTAGGGATGGGAGGTTCAAATGCTTTAATGGGAATTTTTCCCAACTGTTAAATGCTGAATATTGGAGATTTTCTTTACTTCTTATACATACATTGTCTTGATACCAAGTCACTCCAACCTAATTTGATGAGCATCAAATGAAAAATGTCAAATATTTGTTCAAGGAAAATAACTTGAATTTATTTCTGCCTTCTTCCTAAGGAGAAAAGCATTCATTAATCATCCATAAGGCATTTGGAAAAATTCTTGGAATGTGGCTGAATTTCCAGAGTAACATACTGGAGCTCATTTTAACCTTTATTACCCTGGGAAAATGGTGCTCTAGTTAAGGGAAGTAAAAATAATCTTTCTTTTTCACAAGGAATTTGAAGCAAGAACTTCAGCTCAGAATAGAGTAACCCTTAACTGCCTGAAGTGGCATACCCTGCTCCCACTCATTATGATCCAGCTTTGCTTCAGTCCATGAACCTACCTATGTTGACTACAATACAATGAATGCAGCTAAGCCACAGTTTAATAGGAAATTTTTCAAAATCACATACCAGAAAAGGCAGAACTTTTTTGCTTCTCCCAAAATTATTCTTTTGGGTATTTGCAATGTTTTTGATTCTCAAACCCAAACTAGTAAGCCCTCTAATAAAAAAGGCAAAATGAAATACATGTAAACACACACATTTACACACACACATATACACATACACATACACATGATTTCTTTGACTGAAAGCTAATTTTTGATAAATGACTGACAAATGAAATACTTTTCCTGAATTAAAACAGCACTTTTGCAATACTATCACAGTATGCCTTACTCCAGGAGTTCTTAACCTTTTTTTTTTCTTTTGCATGGTGATCTCCTTTGGTAGTCTGGTGAAGCCTATGGACACCTTCTCAGAAATGTTTTTAATTTCATAAAATAAAATTAATCAGATTACCAAGGAAATCAAGGGTTAGGGAAAGCCAATATCTTTCTCTCTTTTTTCCCCCACATACAAATTCACAGACCTTCTGAAATCTGTTCATGGATTCCTTGGTGTTGCATGGATCTCAGGTTAAGAAAATTAGGTTAGTAGGATGCTTTCAAGAGTTACCATAGCCAAACAACAATCTATTACCTTGTGGCAAACCTAATAAAGACTGTCTTCTACTTAGTGATGCTGGTCCTTAGATAGTAAGTATATATAGTCTATCACTGGGTATATGTACAAAGCCTTTTTAGCTTGATAGAATCTTCCATATCTTGTGGTCTGTTGGTATAGCCTCTAAGAGCTCAGATTCAACTCCACACCATAATGAGGCATTGGATAAGGTCTGTCTTATTACATGAAACATAATATTGTGTATGTAAGTGTCTTATCATGTCAAATAGACTCTAAACTCAATGAAGGCAAGTACCGTATGTTACTTTTTTTTCCTGAATATACCACAGAACTTAGCACAGTGCCTCAGCATTCACTAGATACTTATTTAATGGATTTCAACTTCTGGAACCAAAGACTAAACTGAACTCTGTTCATGACTACATAAACTGAAGTTTTCAAGATAAAGCTTCAACAATAAAGATGAAAAATAGTTAAAGCAAAATATTCAATTCATCATTTTCAATTCATGATTTATTGATCATGCCTACTATGCATGGCAGTTTCTATCTCAGCAAAACACTTCACTTGCACAAGATCTCTGTTTCAAGGCCCCTTATTCATTTCTTTGTAAGAAATTTTCCCCCAAAACATTTGGTTAACCTAAGGAATATCCTCACATCAACCTACAGTATTTTAGGAATTAAGATATTCTGAATATGCCACAGGTTAACTGCCCATTGACTATCAATTTGCCTTAGAACCCTTCTCTGTGTTCCTTTAGGCATCTCTACCTGTCCTTGCATCCTTCACATTCCATACAGCCATTCCACCAGAAAATCAGAGTACCCACATATATTGTCCTTGACCTTGTTCCTCTTCTTCCTACATGGAAGAGCAAACCTCCAGGCAGGACCTCCAGATATTTCCCCCACCCCTAAGGGAAAAGAATTCACTCAGTTCTGGAGCTCTATCCTGAGACTCAATTGTCCCAATTAGAGGGAAAGGGAAAATTTACCAAATCCATCTAGCAGATTCCATAGCATGCTTCATGTCTCATTCAATCATCTACTATGAAATCATAGCCTACCTTAACATCTTACTATATAGCCAGCCACTGCATGTACACAAAAATCTTCACTCTTTCTACCTCTTACTCTTGCTGTGGGAACAACTGTAAGATCAATATTAATATTGCCATTGGGTAATATACAATCATCCTGCTCAATATCTGGCCACTGGACCCAGGTGGCTCAGCAGGAGAAAGTGAGGCTTGATGACTTTGCATAGCTCTCCCTACCTCAAATCAAAATCACTTGTAAGTCATGTCATCACCTCCCTGATATCATGATCCTCTTCAAGAATGAAAAGCAAACCACATACAACATTGCCACTAGAAAGATTATAACAGGTGATTTCCCTGCACCTCCATTAACAATCCTGGTGACTAGTCATATCCAACTCCCTCCTCTGACCACCATTTCACTAATATGTATTCCATCCTCTCCTAGAATGGAATCTCCTTGAGGGCAAGGATTATTTAACTTCTATATTAGTATCCTCAGTTCCTAATACTAGCATATGATAAGCATTAATGAATTATTTAAAAATTATTGTCTATTTTATTTTATAATTTATCTTATTTTTTTATTATTTATCAATTATTTTATCTACTTTAAATATTCATTGCTTGTTGATACCCTGAATGGGTATTTTCCTGTCTTCTATTTACCAAAAGATTATGGTGTGGTAGAACAAATAGAGGATTTAGAACTGGGGTCATGTTCCAGCTCTAAGGATAACTCAGTGTGTGACCTTGATGTGATGGCAAGCAAAGTAAGATCTTTTGCCATTTTTGTTTTAGTATAATCAAGTGCCTCTGACTGAATCTTACCTTTATCAACCAATAATCTTTATCAACCAATAGTCTTTACTAGGAGTAAAGTACAAAACCAAGAGTTTCTGTAACTAGAAACAGTATATGTATTTGTATTGTTAATTATTTTAATGTGATTAAAGAACATCTTCCCTACCTATTATTGGATCAGGAAAGATTTGTAGGAAGGCCACACCTTTTGTTAAGGTTCTAATGAGGCACAGGTTCTCAAGGGTTGTGATGCCCTCTGGCTCTAAAAAATGTAGAAATACTGTGAGGCTATGGTTTTACTTTGGGACTTAGTTTTTGGAAGAAGCTTTGTGTTCTAGACGAG
Organism: Notamacropus eugenii; assembly: GCF_028372415.1. Taxonomy (NCBI): domain Eukaryota; kingdom Metazoa; phylum Chordata; class Mammalia; order Diprotodontia; family Macropodidae; genus Notamacropus; species Notamacropus eugenii. Next base: position 282,908,482 of record NC_092875.1, on the reverse strand, counting down.
ATGCTGGGAAGTCACTAAGCGGCCCCCAGGACTTTGAAAACCCAGATGTTGGTGCTTCCCTTTCTTGCAATGGTCAAGCAATTGCATCTGTCTGTTGAATTGTGATGTAGGTACTGCTTACTGTCAGACAGTTTGGAAGCTCTGTCTACTGATTTAGATTTCTCTGTATTTTCTCTGAAGTTCAGGGTGCTAATTTTTGTCCCTGAACTAAGTGAATGATACATGTGCTCGATTAAAGTGATTGTTGACCCCTCAGAAGTTGCTTTCCTTTTAGAAATGCAGATCTAAGAACCTGTGATAGCAGCCCCCCTGTGTATGTGTGAGTGCTTACTGTTATACTTGGACAAGTTATTTTACCTCTGTGCCTCAGTTGCTCTATCTTAGAATGAGGAATTTGGAATAAGAGGTAGTGTGACACAGAACAAAGGATATGGGCTCTGGATCTAAAGAATCTGGGATTGAATCTTGGCACTGTTCACTTGCTGCCTATGTGATCATAGCCAAATCACTCAACTACCTTTGGCCTCAGTTTCTTTATCTGCAAAATTTGAGGGTAGACAAAATAGCTTCCAACCTCCCTTTCAGTTTTAGATCACTGATCCTATATGATCTTTAGGATTTCTTCTAGCTCCAACCACTACTATGATTTTCTAAATAACCTTTGATTATGGCAGGAAGAAAAACAAAGCTGACCTGAATTAGTGTAGCCTACTCTCTGACCTTTCCGGCTCTTTCTAGAATATACCAGTCTCTTTCCCTTCCAAGGACAAGTCATTTAGGCAAGGAGAGCTCCATTCTTCTTCAGCTCATTGGAAGCACAGGCGCACACACAAGCCAGTGCAGCAAAGCCCAAAGGCTGAATGCTGCAGTGCAGGGCCAGCAAGAGCCCAGGAGCAGTTGTGACCCTTCAAAATTCTGTCCTATTGTTCTGGGGGGACAAGTGCTGCTGGGAGCTGAAAGATGCTGACATGAACTCATCTCAGCATTTGGTGCCACCCTTTACCGACATCGACTGGATCCTCTGGTTTCTGTCTGTAAAGGTATTCATTGCAGAAGCTGGGGCTGCATTAGAGTGTTCCAACCCTTTTATTGTGAATAAAGTAGATGAACTAAATGGGAACAATTCATTTTCAAATGCCTCGGTCCCTGAGGAGGTAGGCTGACTTCATAGGCTCAATCACTGGAGGGTAACTGGCTCCAGCACAGCTTTTAATTTTCTATTTGTCTTCCCCTATCCCACCCCCATCTCCAAACCACCACCCTAGGAAGCTCCAGAAACTGCCCGTGATTTCCTACCATCTCTTCCCCAGGACTCCTTCCCCTGGGAGCCCACAGATATTGGGGGCAGGGTGAGAGGGAAGAAACAGATTGCTGAACTAGCTCATTCCACAGCTGTCCTAGTTTTCTTCCCCCCCGCAGCTCCAACAAGGGAAAAAGAAGTCAGCTACAAACCAAACCGCAGCGCACACATCTTTTTACAGTCCTGTCAGGCACGCTTTAAAGGCCAGAAAGAAATAGGGTCACTGTGATTTAGGTTGACACCCAAGTCACGGAGGTAAATGTAGCCTGATCAATGCTGCTGGTGTTGTTTTATGTTTGATTTCAGGGTCAAGGAGCCTGCAAAAAATAATTCTTCTGTATTTGAATGTCTTTCTCCCAAGAAGCTCCAACAATTTATGTCAAAGCAGGGTATTTAATGGAAGTTAAAAAAAGCTTTGGACTTGGATCCAGTGCCCTTGGATTGTAGTGTCCTGATTCTGCCATCAACTAACTAGGTGACCTTCAGCAAACTTCTTAGTTTCTCTAATCTAGAGATTCCTAATTGGTAAAATGAGGGCAACAGTATTTATACTTCTTCCTTCACTCGTTTTGAAGATCAAATGTGAATTCATTCAGTGTTTTTGATATAAGGTGCTATATAAATGAGTTGCTATTCAATAATAAAGTATACTTCCACCTCTTGACAGATAGGTCAAGGATTTTGGTTCAAAGATATACAGTAGCTTGTGTTCTATGGATTTGATAAATGTAAGGTTCAGTAATGTCATAGATACCTCCTTCAGGTAAACAACATTCCTTCTAATGTCATAGTTACTTCAGTATCTCACAGTAGGGCATCACCAGTGAGAAAGACATGGAGAGAGAGAGACCAACAAAAACATAAAAAACGTCAAGAACATGACATTAAATAGACCATTAAAAGGACACTTATTTGTAATATGACATCTTAAATAAGAAGGCAGAGATCACCCTGTTTGACTTCAACTAGGAACATGAGTGGTGGGCTACTGAATTTTTTTCAGCTCATTGTGGATTTCCCCAAATGACTGTCAAACACTGTGAATATTGCTTTGGAGGTTACAATAATTTTTAGTGAGTAGGTGAATTCTTCTGAATCTGAAAATGAGGACTGATTCCATATCTTTTGACTATTCATATATTTGAAAATTGCTCTAAGGTTGCTACTAAGTTCATGTATGATTCTTGCCAAGTCACTTCATCTCTCTTAGCTTCAGTTTTCTGTAAAATGGGGATAATGATTGCCCCTACTTCATAGATTTTTTGGATCAAATGATATAATGTGTGTAAAGTGTTTTGCCCAGCTTAAAGAAGTATATAAATTCTTTGTTATTATCATTGTTATTATATATTTGAATCAGCTCCCTATAAGTTTTGTATATTGGTATTTTATTGGAGAAAATCTGTGCATTTTACTGGTTAACTGCTTCCTATCTCATTTTAGTTACATTGTTTTTGTTTGTGCAAAAATTTTTCAATTTTATGTGATCAAAACTGTTAATTTTATTTCCTCTTAGTCTTTCCATTCCCCTGTATATATATGTGAAAAGGTATTTCTTTCCTCCATAAGTGAAAGAATAACACAGGAAAGAAAATGAAAGAGAAACTCTGAATCATGGGTGAGCTACACTAGACAAAAGGCCTTAAAAGAACAAGGTAGACCTGGGCCCTATGAGTATTCTGTACTCTGTGGAGTGTTAATAAGGATTCAAAGGTATAAAAAAAACTAGCAGTTCCCTACTGACAGATACAGAAGCAACTGTATGTGGACTCCATATTATCATTTAGAAGGAATACTGTCCGCCAGGAGTATGTATTAGTAACATTAAAGAGACTCTTTGACTTCTCAAACCCATTGACCACCAGCTACCTCATGTTATTCATGGGTGACAAGCAATACTGCTAGAAGAAATCTTGTGTTTGTGTAATGATGAAATCATAGTCAATAATATACATATTCAAAGATGCCCTTCATTTTTCTGCCTGTGATTTCATAGTCAGAATAGGCTATCTCTTCCTCAAATTGAAAGTTGAGATACTAGATGACAGAGGGATATGGCAAGTGAAGGGTTGAATACATAGGTAATGTTCAAAATAATGAGATTTTATTTTCTCGATAACTGCTTAAGATACTAAAATGTGTGTGTATTCGTCCTTCATTGACGAAGAAGACCATGCCATCAGAGAAATGATAACATGACTTGCATTTGACTTTGAAGGAGGGCTGTGCAGGTCACCAGCCTTACTTCTCCTCCAGAGCCATCTGAATCCAGGGACCAGATATTCATCAGGATGACCGGAGATGACCCAGGATGAGATAATTGCGGTTAAGTGACTTGCCCAAGGTCACACAGCTAGTGAGTGTCAAGTGTCTGAGGTGATATTTGAACTCAGGTCCTCCTGACTGCTGCACTGGTGCTCTATCCACTGCACCACCTAGCTGCCCATGTAAAATAATAAAATAATGGGTTTCTGACTAGCTCTAGAATGCATTTCATGAGAACTGACAAGAACATGGATCTAGGAATTTGCTGATCTGATTAAAGAGAATAGAGGCATAGGGTAGGTAGCAGATATAGTCTGCTAAAGCTACAAATCTAGTAACCATAGGGTATATAAGATATGACATTGAAAGAGAAGCAATAGTAGAAACACTAAATGATTCACAGAAAAAAACGAGGAGGACACCAGTAAATGGTCTTTTGGTCTCAAATGTCTATATAAACACAGAAAGTACAGATGATAAAGTGAATTTGAGATTTGAATGCAAGGATGTAAGAAGAACACTCATAGATAGAATGAGATGAATGATTAGGGCATAGCAATACTAGGATACACTTTCTCAAAAGAAGTATATGATAAAAGGAGAGGTTAAGTAGCAAGGTGATTGAAGAAGATAGAAACCTGTATGGACATTTACAAACCTGGGGAAGCATGAAAAAGGATAAAAGGGGAGGAGAAAGTGACTGTTATTATTTAGGATACATATAGGATGCCTAGGCAGAAGGAAGAAATTGATAATGAGATCCTGGTACAAATTATCAGCCTGGAACTGACAAGATGAAAACAGAGGACATCTGCTAAAACACTCATTTGCTACACAATCCATGGAGCTGAAATCAATCAAAGCTGCAGATGCAAAGTGGAAAGTTAGTAATGAATAGAATGTGGTAAAAACTAGTGGATGATGTGAAAGATCGTTTTTAATAGTTTTGACATGAGAGACATCTATGGTAGAGGGAGGGGGAAAAAAACACCTTAGAATGGAAATCAAGGAAACTAAGTTTAAATCTCAGGGCTGACATTTATTGTCTTAGGTAAATCATTGGCTTGGACTGATCCTTTAAGACTCTCTTGATATCAATTTCCTAACTTGAAAAACAAAAGCATTGGCCAATTGATGTCTAAGGTCCCTTTTGGCTCTAACATTCTGATATGTACATATATCATATATATGTATATACATATATATGCGTATGTATAAAATGTTTTGGAGGATAAAGGCAAACAGGCCAGTAAAGAGACAGTTATGATTCTAGGAGCAAAGCAATTAGAGACTGAACCCAGGTGTGGCTGTGGGGATAGACTGGGGGTATGCTTTATAGATTACCTCATTTGTTCATAGTTCATTTCTCTTGCTGGTGTTTTTTTTTATTTATTTAACTTTTAACATTCATTTTCACAAAATTTTGGGTTCCAAATTTTCTCCCCTTTTGTCCCCTCCCCCCCCCAAACACCAAGCATTCTAATTGCCCCTATGACCAATCTGCTCTCTCTTCTATCATCCCTCTCTGCCCTTGTCTCCATCTTCTCTTTTGTCCTGTAGGGCCAGATAGCTTTCTATACCCCTTTACCTGTATTTCTTATTTCCTAGTGGTAAGAACATTACTCGACAGTTGATCCTAACACTTTGAGTTCCTGATTTTTTTTTTTAAATAAGGAAACAAAGACATGAAGAAGCAACTTGTTCCAAGCTCTCAGGCTAAAATTCAGGTTTCCTGCTCTCTTCTTTTGAATTAGGCTAGGCTCTTACTTAAATGTCACTTTTCTCCATTGAGGTGGCTTTCCCCCTTTGTTTCAGTGACCTCCAAAAATACAATGTGTCTAAATTTTATGGGTGCTGAGTCCCAAGTGATCCAAATAAAGGTTTTGGAGATGATTGCTTATGATAGATGAAAAATGTTGCAGATTACCAGAAATAATAGAAGAAAAGAGACAAACTGCCCTAACTTTGTCCTTTCTCCCTGGAGTCTAACCTAAAACTAATAGGGATTTAGAGAGAAAAAAGTCTGCAGTTGTCTCGCTGTGCTCAATTAGTATTCCAGCCACACACTGTCCCATCAGGGGAAAATGCTTCCCTCACACACGTGTTCAGGATATCACTGTGATGGATCTGAGCTAGGGCCTCTCCAAACACAGTGACCATCTGCTAGGCAAAACATAGGGGTCTGACAAGCAGGAGCCATTCAGCCCTGTTGTTGGACCACATTATTACATATTTGACAAGGGTAATGAGGGGCTGTCATTAACCTTACATGACAGTTGCTACAATGACACACTAAAGCAAGAACAAAGAGCAGAACTCAGTAAAAAGGCACCTACTTCTCATTTAACCCTGGAATGATGAGATACCATTATTCCTAACGGGGGCTGGCAGGCCTGGGGTTAATTTCCATTTCTGTGTCTGCTTGTTCTCTTTTTAAAATGTATCCCTCATATGGCTAAGGAAGCTGTTTTATCAAGGCTGTTGGGAAGGCAATGCATTATTTATCGTAACATACTGAGATGCAAGAGCAGAAAGGGTCTCCTGGAGGAGTGAACAAACAGACAGATTTCAGGAGCCCCTATGATGGCCTGAAATAACAGATTTGAACTCTGTCTGTGATATTTAAGGTAATCATTACCCCAATGTGGCAGTTTTCTGCATTTCCTGGAAGATTAGGCTCACGCTTAAAGGCAGAGGGCCCTTTGGCCAAGGGGAAAGGGTTCATTCTTTTTGAGTTCCTAAACTCAAGACAAACCCATAGCCATGTCAGATGTTTGATTAAAACCAGAAGCACAGAAGTTGAAACATCGGTACGAAGTCCAGTTTCATGGATTCACATCCACCATTCTTCTAGACTTCCAGGTCTATAACTTTGCAATCATGTGTTAATGCTCTCTCTCCTCACCCCACATATTCAATCAGTTGCCAGATCTTACCATTTTTTATCTCCACAACTTCCTTCACATCTAAGCCCTTCTCTCTACTCATGTATAGCTACCACCTTGGCTCAAGGCCTTTATCCTCTCTCACCTATGTTGCAAAGGAATATAATAATTGTCCCTCTTTCAAGTCTCTCTGTACTTCAATCCATCTTATACACAGCTGATGAAGTGATTCTCCTTAGTTACTGAGATGATAATGTCATCTCCTACTCACTGATGTGCATTCTACCTAAGTATCTTGTCTTTATTCTAGATATACTCATGTATGTGCATATCATTTCCCCCAAGACATATTTGTCTTTAAATCCTCAGTACCTAGCACTGTGCCAAACACATGATAAACCCTTAACAAGTACTTACTGAATAGTGAATTGATTGATTTCTAGAATCTTGAGGAATCTCAAGAGATCACCTAGTCTAGGTCTCCACCATTAGGCAACCAATGTCAGTATCATAAATATATAATAGAAAACAATAGCAGCCTCATAGAAGTTGTGAGATTTGTAGATATTATAAGGTTATAGTGCCACTAAATGACAGAGAAGATAATAGAACTCATATCTTTTGACTGATATTGTGATTTCTTCACCATCCCCCACTAAGCTGCCTCTTTGAATATTCTAATTTTAATTTTAAATGAAAATTTTTCCATGTCACCTTTGTTTGCACAATTACCAGGAAGAGTTTATTAAAGTCACGTATTTTATCATTTTTCTTCAAATTCAACCTTAGTTAAGGATTTTTTTAAAGTCTCATTCTCATTCCTCATTCTGGAACAGAGCTAATCCAGCCTAGGCTATCAAAAGCTATGCCAAAAATGTTCAAATTTTGATAAGTGCTATGAACTGGAGAAGAAAATGTTGGGGGTGGAGCCAAGATGGCTGAGTAGACAGATGCACAAACACTAGTCCTTCCCCCATAGCCCATAACATACCTGTAAAGAAAGACTCTTAACAAATTCTAGAACAGCAGAAGTCACAGAACAAAGGAGTGGAGGAGATTTCCAGCCCAGGGTGACCTGAAAGACCAATGGGAAAAGTCTGTTGCACTGCTCATGGAGCAGAGCCCAGCCAAACCTTGGCCATGTGGCATGGACCACCAGGAGGACGACCTGAGCAGGCCTCGAGGACAGAATCCCCAGTGACAGTAGCAGTGGTTTGCATATCCCTCAACCCACAGGTGCCAAAGGTCAGTGAGAGGGTTTTTTCAGCTGACCTAGAAGGGAGCAGGGTCTTCCCATAGATCCGACCTCAGGTGGCGGCAGCAGAGGCCATATCAGGGAGCAGCAGCTCCCATAGCAGCCCGCAGCCATTGTTGGATTGTAAAACCCCTGGGGAAACTGAGCAGCTGATCCTTACCTCAGCCCTGTGTGGTGGCCCTGCCCCCAACTATTGCTCCTGGAGGAATTGAGCAGCTGATCTTTATCTCACACTGAATGGCTGGCCTGCCCCCACCAAAAGCCCCTGGGGGGAATTGAGCAGCTTATCTGAATCTCAGTCCCCAGTGCTGAATTGGTGGGACTGGAGACCAGATGGCTGTGGAGAAGAAACTCTACTACTCACAGATTCTGGACACAAAATTTCTTGTTACTCCCAGACCAGTGTACGTGCTTGATTGTGCCACCTTGGAGGAACTGAGATCTTACAGATCCCCAGAATATACCCTACTCTTCACAAAGAATCCAGTTACTTGACAAAGTAACTGGTTGGGGAAATGCCCAAAAAAGGGCAAAAATAAGACTATAGAAGGTTACTTTCTCGGTGAACAGATATCTTCTCCTATCCTTTTGGATCAGGAAGAACAATGCTTACCATCAGGGAGAGACATAAAAGTCAAGACTTCTGTATCTCAAACATCCAAAACAAATATTCAATGATCTCAGGCTGTGGAAGAGCTCAAAAGTGATTTTGAAATTCAAGTACGAGTGGTGGAGGAAAAATTGGGAAGACCAGGCTTTCATTTCTGCAGAGAGATACAAGAAAATAATGAAAAGTGAGTCAACAATCTGCTAAGGGAGACCCAAAAAAATGCTGAAGAAAATAATACCTTTAAAAATTGGCTAACTCAATTGGCAAAGAGGTTCAAAAAGCTAATGAGGAGAAGAATGGTTTCAAAAGCAGAATTAGCCAAATGGAAAAAGAGATTCAAAAGCTCAATGAAGAAAATAGTTCTTTCAAAATTAGAATGGAACAGATGGAGGCTAATGACTTTATGAGGAACCAAGAAATCACAAGAATGAAAACCAAAAACCAAAAGAATGGAAAAATGGAAGATAATGTGAAATATCTCATTGGAAAAACAAATGACCTGGAAAATAGATCCAGGAGAGACAATTTAAAAATTATATGGGACTAACTGAAAGCCATGACCAAAAAAAGAGCCTACACATCATCTTTCATAAAATTATCAAGGAAAACTACCTTGATATTCTAGAACCAGAGGGCACAAAAATATTGAAAGAATCCATTGATCACCTCCTGAAAGAGATCCAAAAAGAGAAACTCCTAGAAATATTGTAGCCAAATTCCAGAGTTCCCAGGTCAAGGAGACAATATTGCAAGCAGCTAGAAAGAAACAATTTGAGTACTGTAGAAATGCAATCAGGATAACACAAGATCTGGCAGCTTCTACATTAGGGTATCACAGGGTGTAGAATATGACATTCCAGAAGTCAAAGGAACTAGGACTAAAACCAAGAACCACCTACCCAGCAAAAATGAGCATAATACTTCTGGGGAAAAAATGGTCTTTCAATGAAATAGAGGACTTTCAAGCATTCTTGATGAAAACACCAGAGCTGAAAAGAAAATTTGATTTTCAAACACAAGTATTAAGAGAAGCATGAAAAGGTAAACAAGAAAAAAAAATCATAAGGGACTTACTAAAGTTGAACTGTTTACATTCCTACATGAAAAGACAATATTTGTAACTCTCAAACTTTTTTCAGTATCTGGGTAGTTGGTGGGATTACACACACACACACACACACACACACACACACACATGCACATGCACACACACAGGAGAGAGAGGGAGAGGAGAGAGGGGGGAGAGAGAGAGCACAGGGTGAGTTGAATAGGAAGGGATCATATGTAAAAAAATGAAATTAACAGATGAGAGAGGAATATATTAGGAGGAAAAAGGAACAAATGGAATGGGGCAAATTCTCTCTCATAAAAGAGGCAAGAAAAAGACTTTTCAATGGAGGGAAAAAGGGGGGAGATGAGAGAGAAAACAAGAAGCTTACTCTTATCATATTCAACTCAAGAAAGGAATAAAATGCACACTCATTTTGGTATGAAAACTTATCTTAAAACACAGGAAAGTAGGGGAGAAGGGAATAAGCAAGGGGGAGGGATGAGGGAAGGGAGGGCAATGGGAGAAGGGAGCAATTAGTAGTCAACACTCTTGGGGAGGGACAAGGTCAAAAGAAAGAATAGAGGAAATGGGGGGGGCAGGATAGGATGGAGGGAAATATAATTGGTCTTACAGAACATGACTGTTATGGAAGTCATTTGCAATATAATCTATATTGAATTGCTTGCCTTCCCAATGGGGATGGGTGGGGAGGGAGGAAGGAGGAGAAGTTGGAACTCAAAGTTTTAGGAACAACTGTGGAGTATTGTTCTTGCATACAACTGGGAAACAAGAAATACAGGTAATGAGGTATAAAAATTTATCATGCCCTACAGGACAAAAGAGAAGATGGGGATAAGGGAAGGGAGGGATGTTAGAAGGGAGGGCAGATTGGTGGTAGGGGTAATTAGAATGCTCAGCACTTTGGGGTGGGGGAAGGGGAGAGATGGGGAGAAAATTTGGAACTCAAAATTTTGTGGAAATGAGTGTTGAAAATTTAAAATAAATAAATTTTTTAAAAAATAAAATAAAAAGAGGAAATGGCAAACTACTCCAGTATCTTTGCCAAGAAAATCCCTAATGGGGTCACAGAGAGTTGGAAATGATTGAAAAATGGTTTAGCAAAAAAAATCAAGCTCCAAAGTATTAAAATATGAACCCAGTTATGGATCATAGCTTCACAGACTTTGAGAAGTTAGAGATCTTACAGGACATCTAGTCTAACACAATCATTTTAGCGATGAGGAAATTATCTTCTTGTCTGAGGTCTATGTACCCTCCAGGGTGGTTCCATAGGGATGAACTTTTTGGTACCTGCAGAAGGATTGTAAAATCCACTGGGAGAGAAAGCATCTATACTAATGGAAATCACACACTCCTGAGGATGTGTGATGAACTACCATTTGCAATATTAAAGCTACTTCAGTTAATAATAATAGTTAGCACTGATATAAAGAAAAGGCACTTTACACATGCAATTTCATTTGATCATCAAAACTATATGAAACAGGCACTATTTATTTTCACCTTCATTTTACAAAGGAAGAGCCCACATCTGGGAGAGGTTAAAAGATTTGCCTTAGGTCACATGGCTAGTTTAGTGTGAAAGGCAGGATTTGAAGTCAGGTCTTCTAACTCCAAATCCAGCACTCTATCCATTCTACTGTCTGCGTGCACATGAAAATCTTGGAGGCTGAGTCTAAATAGAAAAAATAATAACATTTATGCAGCATCTACTATGTGCCAGACACTGTGCTAAGTACTTTACAAATTTCATTTGATCTCATTTGATCCTCACAACAATTCTGTCCCACCAACTAGTCTGAGACCAGATTTGTGCTCATGTCTTTCTGACTCTAGACTCAGTGCTATAACTATTGTGCATCCTAGTTACTTTTCTCTTCTAACCATTTTATCTATCAGCACTGCTCAAATAGGTAGTTGTCATCAAATCACTAAAAAAATTTTGCAAGAATTCCTTGAGAGCAAGGACTGTCTTTTACCCTTCTTTGCATCTTCAGCGTTTAGCACAGTGCCTGGTGGTTAGTGTACAAGCTTGTTAGGTATCTGCTGACCAGATGTCTTTTCATCTGTAAGATTTTGTTGGGTCATTATTGGTAGATTGGGTGATCCAACAATAGAGTACTAGATTTGAAGTCAGGAAGCCCAAGGTTCAAACCTAGCCTCTGATAATACTAGCTATGGAACCCAGGACAAGTCATTTAACTTCTCTCCTCCTCTATTCCTTATAGGGTTGTGAGGAACAAATGAGCTAATAAATGTAAATCATTTTGCAAACCTTAAATGTGATACATAAATGCTGGTTATTATGACTATTATATTTAGGCTTCAAGTAGCTACATCCTCTTGCTTCCAAACCCAAAGCCCACACAAGACAGCTCACACACAAAAGAATGAACTTGATTTGTTTCCAAAAGAACAAAAGAAAATGGAAGTAAGGTGAAATTAATGGCCTCATTACTCTCAGGGTTTTTTACCTTGAGTCTCTGGACTTCCTTCTGCCATAACCCAGCAACCTTCTCACCCTACAAGGTCATTCCACAATGGAGCAGGGGAAAGAAAAGGGAACTTTCCTCTGATTGGTCAGTTTCTCCTAATGCCTCTACTTTAAGAAAGATGCTCAGGCCTGCCAAGTTCATTCCTTTGTTTCTCTCTGGGTTTTTCTCCTGACTGCGATTCTTTCCCTGCTATGCCTTCCCCAGCCCATTCCCTGCTTTTTGGCTTTCTTTGATGTATTATCTCCCCTCTTTAAAATGTAAGCTCTTTGAGAATAAGGACTGTCTTTCTCTTTACTTATTTGTGTCTCCAGTATTTAGCAGAGCACCTACAAATACTTAACAAAATGCTTGTTAGCTTGACTAAAGGGTGCCTCTTGTGCTTGAAATTCATACCAGTCAGGTGTGACCATCATATAAGTATCAGAAAGTCTATAAAATAATAAACAGGACAAAAACAAAGACAGTGATAAGTAGACAGCTGTAAGAGTCAGAATTAGTGGGATGGAAAAGGGTCAACACTACAGGACTAATGGAGTATATTTCTCTATTCAGGAGCTTTGATGATAAAATGTACAAAGAAAGATAAAGGCATTTTTTCCCCTTAAATCTGGGCCATCAGTGTAGCACATCTTTCCCGAAAACTCTGGTTCTGAGTCAGAACCAGTTTCATGGGAAGATAGTTTTTAAAAAGATCCCAGGTTAAAGAAAAGATTCACCATGTGGCATTGATTCCTATGAAGTGAAGAAGGTATCACAGGATGTGTCATTCCAAAGTTAGACCTGAGTTAGACCACATACCTTGACAATTTTCTGATGCTTGAATATTCTTTCAAACTAGAATTGTGGAGAGTTGTTATCTGGCCTGGTAAGAACTCCTGGAGCAGTTAATCATAATAGTTGGTGAGTTACACTATTTTCTCCTCATGAAAGTTTGACTAAAAGAAAAGCTCCGATGTAATTGCAACTTAAAGCTCAAAAGCAAGACTTTTAAGAGTATGATGAATTTCACATCTGTGCAGTGCTACGTTGCTCCAGTTATAGCTAACAATGTGGGTTTACTCCACAAAGGAGACTGATTTTTAAAGTTCTGAGCAGACACTTCTCAGACTCATACCACTGTTTTGACTGCCTTAGGACAGAGCTACTACAGACAATTTGATAGGAAGGAAAACCCAGCTAGGTTGACCTTTTTACCTCTGGTCAAATGAAGCTTCATAAAAGTAAACTTAAGTTAATGTTTCTCTGCATTAAATTTCTAGTTCAGAAGTTTCACCTGACAGATGTAAGGTATGGTTGGGAAATTTTTCATATATTAGTAATTAGTTATAGTAATTATTAATATTAGTGAAAAGTACAGCTAATATGAATAATATCCATTATATAATGTACAACTAGATTTTCATCTGTTTTAATTATTTGTACATTACCTTCAATAAAAAAACACTTCACACATTGTAAAAGTTTGATCTCGCAGGCCTTTCACATCCCAGATGTGAAAGTGGGACAAATGCTGTTTTCACACTCTGGGTGTGATCCTCATGTTTAACTGACAACAGCAGCCCTTATGAGAAAAGAAGTAGCGGAGAATCCATTGCCTTAATTGAAAAAAAAATTGGGAGAGATCAGGAAGACTGGTTTGTATTTTTATTTTTATGATGCTTCCTGGGTGGAGGTGTGGATCAGGATGGGGCGAGAACTTGATTTATCCAAATTGTCCATATAGATCTGTCACTGCTCAAATGATCTAGTTATGTTCAACTTTACATCTTTTTTACTTGTATAGACAAAAGCTGGAAGAATAATTAGCATTTTGTTCTATTCTGATACATTCATAATTATCAATCATTCTGTCAATTCTAAGCAAAACGTTTATTTTTTTGTATATGCAGATTTTGGAATACGATTACAATTTCATCCAGGATTCTATCCACAGATAAACAATAAGCATTGTTTTTTTTACTTTTTAATGTATGTACTCCTTAACCTCTTTGAGCACTATTTTCCTTGCCAGTAAAATAGGGGTGTTAAATGCCATTCTGTCTACTTTATAGGACTAGCATGAGGAAATCATCAATGTAATGTATGGAAATGATCAAATCATATAAATGTGACCTCTCATGACTGCTAAATCATAGGGACTCATAGGCAGAAATGGGGAGTACAACAATTTTGGTTGTTGGTGGAAATAGGGCAAAGGTCACCAACTCTACCTGGATCTTTTCAGTCCCCCTAATGCAGTGATAGGTGTGTCAACCAGGGACGTGTTGAGTAGGCGGCTGAAAAGAATGCCCTCTTGCCAGTTCCACCCAGCTCCTGAGCAATTTTGCTAAGTGGCTTCTCCAAGGATGATTGAAGGAGCATCAGACTAGTCACCCAGAAGAAAGATAAGAGTTAAAAGAAGTCTTGGATCACACAAAAAAACGGTGTTTAAAAGGAAGACCTTGGCTGTAACAGGAGAAAAGAGTTCAAAGGATAGACATAAAAATATCTAAGGGCTTCTCAAGCTAGTAATTTCTGTGTGGTTAGGTTGACTTCACAAAAGAACTAACTACCAGGTAGTTGGCTCCTCCCCTGGAGAAAGATACCCCATAGTACCTAAAAACTAAAAACATAGTAACTAAAAGAATCCAAAGCTGTGGCAGTCTCACTGGACCCAGGCAGTGCACAGGTGTCTCAAGGTGGAGACATTCCTAACACATCTGGGGAAGAGAACCCATCCATGTTAACTCCTGATTCAAACCTGGTTCTTCTTCCATAGAACAGGAGAGTCTTGTAGCCCTTGAGAGCAAAATCAAAGAAAATAATATCAGAAAGCATCATCAACTGTGGTAGGAATGCACAGTAGAGAGAAACTCAATAGTGAGGAGAATAGGGTAGTAGAAAGCCCTAGCTGAGCAGGTCAAGTAGCACATGAAATGATCCTTCATTTGAGACTAGCAGTCTCAGAGGTGCAAGTTGCATCAAGTGTGTGTATGCACTAACCATGTGATTTGACACCTGTTCCTGTTCACATATGTTCCCTATATGTAAGACCTCCATGTAGTGTCCTTTTATCATAAATGCTTCTTTTCATGTGCCAGGCCCTGACTGTGGTAACCTATAATATAGTATATGTGTTTGGGGGATCTTCTTGTCATCCTTTTGCACTATTTAATTAAATATCTTTAGCTCTGAACTATTGTGTCCTCTGGTTGTCTGGCAAAAAGAAATATTGGTGGGGACTCAGGAACTATAGTCTTTACTGTAAGATACACATTCACAATGTGTCTTATATTTAGGAAGTGTGTAAGGTACCCATGAGTGAAGTAGAAACTCAGTAACTACATATAGAAAAAGTAGGTACAAAGAAACAGAGTTTTGAATTGATGCATATAATCACACTTGAATATTTCAAAGAGATTTTAACTTTCAACAAATGTAACTTGCAATCCATTTATTTCTGAGGAAATATGTTTGAATTGGTGCAGGCAAAAGAATCCACCACCTGCTGACCAAATTTCCACTGACAAGAAAGGAAGAGTTACCATACTGAAGTATGATTTTCAGATGATATATAATCCATTGCCAGGCCAGTACTCAACTGCCAAAGCTTGTTTTCCACTGGCATAATCTTACAGAAACGTGAGATTATGTTCCTACTATTCTGAGACATTTGAGTATAAGCTGAGCGTAAGATCCACTATCAGATTGTACAACCATTATTTTCCACTCACTTTTATTTGGTTGATTAACATAAAGCAAGGTCTTTTGTTTAGTCAGGAGAAGCTGTCCTACATCACAATTAATTAACAGTAGCCTCAGATACTTATTAGCTGTGTGACCTCAAGCAAGTCACTTGTCTCTTATCTGTCTCAGTTTCCTCATCTGTAAAATGGAAATAATTTCACCTACCTTACCATCTGCCTTCATTTGTTGTGAAGATCAGATTAGACAATATTTGTGAATTGCTTAGCACAATGCCTAGCGCATAGGAAGTACTACATAAATACTAGCTATAATAATTACAATTAATAATTCATGATCAATGAATGGATAGATGAGTGAATGACTTCTACCTCCAGAATTGAAGCCTAAACTGAAGTCTTATAATAAATTAAAAAAGATGAAATTTCCAACATCAAACCACAAAGCTAAGAATGAGAAATACTTAAAGGAAAACATTCAGAAGACTATGAAGGGTTAGAAACATTGATTTTCATGACTGGTATGTTGTATTGTTACTGAAACTAGAATGTATGCTTATCATCAACTTCGTCCTGAAATTCAAGTTTTTGGCTTTTTGTTTGAATTCAGTGGCCTGACAAAATAACCAAAGGGGGATGGGCAAGCCAGTGGCAACAGTTCAGCCTGGTGATTTCTCCTTGTTCTCCCCCAGGCCACCGAAGATATGTATGAATAGCAGGGAAGGGAGTTTGACCAGGCAGTGAGCAGTGGCCAGCAGTAGTGCTGGGACGATCATTTTGGGATTGTCAACTGACTCCCTGTGGCCTCTTATCCCAAAAGACAACTGAATAATAAATATCTCAAGGGTAAAGTCAATTTGATTTTTTTAAATGTGAAAGGTAGCATAGATAGATAGATAGATCCATAGATAGATATACACATATATGTATACACACACTCAGAAAACAACCTAATGAATCTAGTTCCACTCCATTCTGTCTTGGAAATGCTATAGAGATGCTGATTGATTTTTTAATAGATGTTCAGGCAAACCTAATTTGGTCTGTCTAACAATTATTAAGGTTTGTGATACTCTCTATGTGTGGAATGGACAGAACAGGTTCACCATATAGATCTGTCCTATCATCTCAGAATAAAATACATGAAGAGGAAAAAAAATCATGTGAAACAATACATCAAACCAAACAAAAATGTCAGCTGTGCACCGATACCCTGCAAAGGGAGTAGAGATTTCATACACTTTGAGCAGGAGTGGCTTTGTTTAATGTATATGGCATATGGTTAAGGTAAACGTAACATATAGACACATCTGTATGTAGAAATATCTATCACTCCACTTTCAACTTAGCTTAAGCATTAAGATGTATTTTTGCAATGGGGAGTCAATGCAAGTGTGGAACAGGTATTAGCTCTGGTATTTTTTGGGTTCAAATCTCACCTCTAATGTTTATTATCTATGTGACCTTGAGCAAAGAACTTAACTTCCCTGGGCCTCAGTGTGCTTATCCATAAAATAAAGGGATTGGGCAAGAGATCTTTGAGCTTTCTTACAACTCCTGATCTATGATCCTGTAAAAAATAATGTTAAGAAAGTGCAAGCAGCTATATTTATTCATTTTCTTCTAAAATAGTGATTCCAAGATATTAAGGGAACTCAGTAACCTGCACTTTTTCTTGATTTTAGGCAGATTGATTCAGATATGCACTCCCCCTTGCTTGACTCCTGTCAAACCCTTAGGGAAGGCTGAGCGAGATTATAATCCAAACTAGAATCTGCTTTTGCCAGTGAGCCACAGCATATCATAGATTTGTCCCTGCCATGTGGTTGTGCCCCTATTCCAGTGTTATGGACCAAAGATGGTCACTTCAGATAAGATATAAGAGGGTATTATTGCAACAAAATTTATTTTGCTCTGTATAACACACTGCAAACCTCCAGTTACCATATGACTTCTCACTGAACATACAGGGAATAGGACAGAGAGAGGGAGAGAGGGAGAGAGAGAGAGAGAGAATAGCAGCTCTCTGGTTACCTTTCAGAGGATGTGCATAACAACAATGAAATGGGAAAGGCACCCATATCCTGGGACTACCACTTTGTTGGGTAGTCAAGTTTGGGACTTGTCTCAATTGACCAGAGTACAAAAATATTCCTCAAATACTTTAACTGAATGTAGCTTTCACATGCATGAGAATTGTGGAGTTGACCAAAGTGAAGCAGGCCTGGCTGCTTTTCTTCATGTCAGTGGGCTAACACTGACCTTGCCACAAAATGTCTTTCCCATGGTCTCCCTCATCATCTATTCCATTCTTAAAAAAAAAAAAAAAAGCAGACACACTGTCATTAGTCAGCACAATGACGTGACAATGTGCTGAACAGATTTTAAGTTCAGTTCAGTTTTGCATTTTACCTAATAGTGCATAGTTAATCACCATAAACTTTAAAGTGACATATTTTCTCATCTTCTTTCACTTTTAAGGAAACATAAGATAAATTATTTCAAGATTCTCCAGACTATCAGCTAATTTTTTTCACTTTTTCTTTTTAATTGGGATACAATTTTTCAAAGAAAAAGTACTATCACTAATGATAATTTACACAAATAGATGCATGTATCTTCTACACATATTACATAATGTATAAAAATAATGCCAACTTACACTTAGAAAGAAATTTACAATTTATAAGGTTCCTTAAAGCTTCCATCAATCAATCAGCTTCCACTCAATTCTGTCTTTAATATCCTCTCTAGCTCATTGTGTATAGACAATGAACAAAAGGGGAAAAGAGAGTTGGGGGCCAATGTAACTCAAGATAGTTTATAACCACTTGCATTCATGGACCAATCCTAAGTGTCTTCACTTGTGATTTATATTCACGTAGAAAATCTCATGAAATTACAAACTGCTCCTTGCCAAGATGCTCATTCGTTCCATTTACCTGACACATTACCTTGGAAAAGGTAGAGTGTTTGCACTACATATCAGAAACTATTTTTCCAAGTCGCCGAAGCTAGAACTGTTAGACATTTCTATAATAAGACAAGAATATGAGTCCTGAGGACTGGAAGCTTCCTGAACCATGCTAAACTGTGAATTATGAAACACACAAACTGCAAAAGTCAGCCGTGCTGAAAACCACACATCTCTCTATCATCCTGTGAAGTGGTCAAATAGAAAACCAAATTCCCATGGAATTAATTAAAATGGGAGGATGTCTCCAACAGGACAAAGAGGAAGTCATTAAAGTGAGTTGTGCATTACATGTGAGTGCCTTCAGCTTTCCCATTGGTCCACTTTTTTCTAATTTGATTAGTAATTAATTTTGAAGTAGTCAGAGATTCAAAATTTAGTCGTTATTCTGTTTTAGAGCAATTGGTTTTGACAGTAACAATTAGATGGTAACAGATCTATGTGGGAAAATAGAACCCTGTTTTGCCATGAATCCTGAAAGGCAGGGGGCTTTAAGCAGTGTTTATCAACTCTCCCCATTTCACCTGTATGAAAGCCTATGTGTACTTTGGGGAAGCAGAGTGACCTGGAAAGAGTCTAGGGTCAAATTCTGACTCTGATACTTCCTATGCATAAGCATATCTCTTAATCTAAGCATCATTTTCCTTTATTTGTTAAATGAGGAGAGAAAGAGTGTACAATTGCTCTTATGTAGCTTTGTCAAAAACACCATGAAAATATGAATAACTATTGACAAACTTTATAAAATTAAATGTAACAAACTTGGTTAGACATAATTCAATGGATAAAATTATTACTTACTTTCAATTAAAATTATTAAGAATGCAAAACTCTAAACGCCACTTTTCTCAAACTAAAAAATCCGATGAGAAGGTTTATTGCTAAGATTGGGACTGGACCAATGACTATGACCTTTGAGGTTCCTTCCAGTTCTGAAATTCTATGTTTCTATATAAACCATATACAATTAATGAATCCAAATTCAAATAAATTCAACATTCATTTAGAAAATATTACATTAAAAGAAACAAAATCTACACCTCCATCATACTTCCACTGTTTTAAATATGAATTAAGCCCAAGCTCACAAGAAATTGGCAAAATTCAACACGACTCCTTGAGTCACTTAGATTGCCTTTAAACCAATGTACATGTGCGTCCTACTTGTTGAAATTCCATGATCAGAAATTGTGTTACCTTTTGTCAGAAAAGGATGCCATCATCATTCAGATGCAATTTCAGTTTTTCTTGCTGCAATTTGAATGTAATACTTTAATAACATTTCCCAAATATATTGCATTACAAAGAAAGTAAAAGATCGATTTTATCCACTTAAAAATTATTGCAACTTGGTTTATCAGGCTAACAGTTCTCAGAATTTAGCCTTCTTTTCTTCTTATGGATGTACCACCAATTTGAATAGAATAAGACAGAGCCTGAATTTTAATGAAAGGCTAGAACTTCTAATGACTTATTGAAAACATTATGGTCCTGTGATCTTAAGCCTTGTAAAGAGTCTTGATTCCAGATTGTCCCTCTACTAAGATTCACAGCTTTGTCAAATCAGTATTATGCCATCTTGCTACCCTGGAATGTTTCCTGATATCTCTCAGTACTTTAAGAGTGCCTAGTAATTATGCCTGGGACTCTTTATCTGTTAAGTACATTTAAAGGAAGCTTTAAAGATTGACTGTGTCAATGAGCTAAGAATGATAACTTTGAGGGGCCTGTTTTTTTCTTAAATCACAAATTTGGAAGCCAATGTACATACTTAAGGAAAGTCTAGTGAACGTTCAAGGGACCACAAACTAAAGAATATTTTTAATTAACACAAAAATTGTGATGATTCTATTATTTTACCCTACTACATTTAAGAAGTTCAATTTGTTTGCTTCAAATGACAACATATAGTTAGGATGTTCTGTGGGCACAATTTGGGGGTAAAGTATCATAGGAAGTCCTTGATGTACTACTGAACTACCTTAAAACACAAAAATCAGTATATGTTACCTTTGTCAATAGGAAAATGGGGCTGCTTTAGATAGCTAGGTAGCAAAGTGACTAAAGCTCTGGACCTGGAATCGAGAAGACCTGAATTTAAATCCTGCCTCAAACACTAATTGTGTGACTCTGAGCAAATCCCTCAACTTCTGTCTCGTTCAGTTTTCTCATCAATAAAATGGGGCTAATTAAGTACCTGTCTCACAGGTTTGATGTAAAGATAAAATGAGATATTTTTAAAGAACTTTGCAAATCTTATATAGCTATAAAAATGGAAACTATTATTATTATTAGCCATCACAATCTGCAATGACATAGAGATATCTAAACTGTGAAAAAGAAAGAAAGGTTAGTGTAAGTAACCATAGTACCAAAGCAGAGAAAAAAACTCTGAACTAGGTACCAAAAGATCTGTGTTCTGGTCCAAGTTCTGTCCATTACTTCCTGGGTGACTTCAAGAAAATCATAGTCCTCCAAAACAAAGGGAGTGGACAAGATGATCTCTAAGGTTCGAGTTCATGAGCCTGAGATAATTAATGTGAAGATAGGCAATAAATATAAGGTATTATCCTTAAGGAAAATACAGCATGCTAAGGCACCCAGTTTTTTATAGGAAGCATCCAGGGGGCTGCTATTGGCATCTATTTGTAATTGTTATGTGGTGCTGTTTTTGTTTTTTTAAAAAAACATATTGCAAAGTGTTGCTCATCTGAAAGTCTCTAGATGTGATCATTCAGCCAACACCCCCATTCTTCACACTCCATGTGAACATTGCTTAATGCTTCTTCACATGTTTCACAAGTCAAACTTTCACCCACAAATACAAAACAAAAATTTCAGGTTTGTCAGACATAGTATTATCCTGTTGGCCCCTCCATTGCAGTTGTTTGGATTTTTATTTCGCTGGTTTGTATCCCAGAATACTTCTGTGTTGGGCAGGGAAGAGGAGGGTCTTTAAGACTGAGATGACTTACTTGAAACAGGTTGTCTATGATCCAGGCCTGCCTTTTTTTACATACTACAGTCCCCTACCCCCATGCCCACCCAGCTATATCTGCAAACTTTCATAATTCCTATTAGACACCTAGAAGCTTCCAATAATCAAGCTTAAACAGCCAGCGCTTCTCTGGCCAATCTCAAGTGCACACACACACACATACATATACACATATACACACATATATACACATATATACATACACACATATATACATATGTATGTGTGTATATATATATATATATATATATATATATATATATATATATATATATATATACATACATGTCTGGATGGGGAAATTATACCTCTGTTTTTTCTTCTAACCTCAAACTGAAATTTTGCATATTCTAAGAAGTCTATAGATTTTAAGTGCCAAAAGTCTTTTATCTATGACTAAAAAAGAAAAAGAAAAACCAGCAGTTAAGAATGTCTACTCAAGCATCTCCTTATCAGCAGCTTTAGAAATGGGAAATCAATCATATGTGACTAAATAAGAACCCCTTCTTCACCTCCTCTTTCCCTCCACCACATACATACTTTTGAAAAACCTATTAGTTTTATTGCTACCTTGAGGTAGAGTTGGCAAAGAACCCAACTATCTCACATATTGACTAGAATGAGTGACTAATCCCATAGAATAGTCTCTCACTGGACTGTTGGTCAACTCCTTTCCTCTTCCTGCCTTGGCAAGAAGGCTGTCATGTCTAAGATTCCTCCTTAGTGCCAACCCTAATTGCTTTCTCTCCTGTCCCTCCACACCACATTCTTCTATCTCTGGATATTTCATTATATCACAATAAAGGACTGTTTCTTTGTGTTTTATTGGTCTCTCTGGGTCTCTGATGAGAGCATCTTCTAAGTCCCTAAACTGCAAGAATAATGATACTGATATAGGTGTATAAGTAGAACAAGGAGAAAACTCAAAAGATGAGTCTAAGATATTAAAGCATATTATGGAGCATTATAGTGGTGTCTGTCAAAAATGCCTTTCTGTTGTTATTATGAAATGATGCCAGCTGGAACAACCTGCAGACGGTGACTATACATTTAAGAGGAACAACATAAGTCTTATATGTATTGCTTATTTGTAATACTTGTCTCACCCTCCGTCTGACAGGGGTGGGGATTGGGAAAACCATGCCCTTTTCTTTAAGACAGAGTTTAGTTGATGAAGTTACTTTCTTTTTCCCAAAAAATCCAGGCTAATGGATGGCAATAAGAAGGAGAATGCATCATTCTATCTACTCAGATGTTTTTCCTTTCTATTTCCCAATAGAAGTTGTAAAGTTAGGTCAATATCCAATTTCAAAGTCTTATCTGTGCTATTAAGATTCTTATTGTTAGAGTAGAACCTAAGTAATCATCAAATTGAAAATCTACTTCTCTGTACAAGAAGTTGGTGTTTATATGAGTTTTCAATCAAAGGCAAAGTTCAAGTTCAGTCTTGTCAACCTTCCACATAAATACATAGATAGACATAGCTATAGGTATAGATAAAATATCTCCTGCAGGTGTATATATATACATATAGAGACATGTGCACACACACACACACACATATATACATACAAACATACATTTATGTGTGTATATGTTTGTATGTATATATAAGTTAATAATAATACCTATCACTCAGGGTTGTGAGGATAAAATGTGATAATATTCATAAAGTATTTTGTAGTTCTTATAGAGCTATTTAAATACTGGCCATATTATATATACTGTGTAAATATGTATAAATATATACGCATATATGTGTGTATACATATATACATATACACACATATATGTATATGGCACTCATGATCTCCCATTTTCCCATTCTCACTGTATCCCTTAAGTCTATGGTCATGCCATATTAGGCCTCAATAATTACAATAATCATTTAACTGGTCCTGGTCATTCAATCTTTTCTCATTTCAGTCTATCTTTGGCATAATTTATCCATCGTTCACTTATCCCACAAATATTTACTTAATAATTCAACAAACAACTACCATGTGCACACCTCTGTGCTAGGTCCTACTGGGCACAAAAACACAAAATCATGTCCCTGCCCTTAAAGCCTTCACAAAACCTAATGGGGGAGAGAAGACTCATAACCAAATGCCTTTTTTTGATGTCTTTTAATGTCTTTTGATTCTTGCATAAATTAGATTTAAGTGAGGCAGAGTTGCACAAAGTCATGAACCTCACTCTCTCCTCCGGAGCCATCATAGTCCAGTGACGGGACAGAGTCAAGATGACTATGGCTCAGGCTGCAGTGGATGACCTTGGCATCTTTCGGTGTCTAACTAAGCTCTAAATGCTTCACATCACCTGCTTCTACTGTCTTCATGTCCACTGGAACAAATTGTTCTTATCTACCCATTCCACCAGAGGAAGTCTTCACATGCTTGGGGTAGACACTCCCTTAATTCACCAATGGCTTTGAGACCCCTTGGTTACCCTCAACTTGGTTTGACTTATCTGCCAAAATGGTTTACCAGGGTGTGGCTACTGCACATGCTGCAGCTTCTTGGAGCCACAGGTGAGAGGTGGGTGGAACAGGTGAACACCAAAGGTGGAAAGAGCCCCAGAAAGGGCTCAACAGCCATCACATCAAAGGTACTGGTCCTCCCTGAACACATAACCAAATGACTAGAAGCCAAAACAGAGTGGGGCAAAGATTGTAAGGAAAAAGTGATATGAGGTTTCATAGGAAAGGTGTATCCCATGTAGCCTGGGGAAATCCTGCAGAGGATTATGACAGAAGAGTAGAATTTCAACCAATAGAGATGTTCAAAGAGAACTGAATGAGCAAAGATACAAAAGAAGGAAAGTCAGGGTGATATTTAGGGAAGAATAAGAATCCAGTGACCCAACTACAATATATACTGCCATGTTTGAGGCTACGCTATGGTAGTCCTTGAATGCCAAAGTAAGGATTTAGAATAAGTATTGGAAAATTCAAAAGTAAATCAGGATCCACTGAAGAGATTTAGATATTAAGAATGAAACAAATGTGGTCTTATCATATCTTCACTCAAATAACTTCAGTAAATTCCTTTGGTCTCTTAGAAAACAACAACAACAAAAAATTTTAAACTCTCCTGCCTAACACCCAGTGCTTAATAATAATAATAATAAAGTACTTATACTACCATATCTTACCAACTTTTTCATTGAAAAGCTCTCAATAACTATCTATCTTATAAAACAAACTAGGAAAGAATCCCTTTTACATAATATCTATGACAAGTGAACCTCTTAGACTTCCAAAAAAAGGAGAATTTAATGCATCCTGAGATAGCCCATTGAGCTTTTGGAGAGTGTAAAATTGTAACGTTTTGTTAATATATTTATTAATATTAATATATTATTAATTATTGTTTTAATTAATTTTTAAATTAAATTAAATTTTAATTTAATTTAATTTAAAATTTAAATTAAAAAATAATTAATCTAAACAAATATAAATTTGCCTTTTTTTAGAATTCCCATCCCCTGTCCCTACTTCTGCCCCCTGGAGACAAATAGAACAAACTTAATTACTGCTCCTGGTGGATTTTTTTTTAGGATAGCAAAGACCTGAGAATGTGAGAGTGAAAAAGAAAAAACCCAAAAGAGAGGAAGAAATTGAAGATGAGAAAAGGAGGGGTAGAGGAGAGAAGGATGCTTAATGGAGAACTGTCCTAGTGGAGAAGGAAAGGATAAGCTCAAAATTATATGTAGCTTTGGCAAGAAAGAGGATCACTTGTGAGACTAGAAGGAGAGGGAAGATGAGAGAAGAGGAAATGAGAAAGTTCATGTCAGATGGTCTCACTTTCAACAAAATAGTAAATTGTTGAAGTCTTCTGATGGGATTGATTGGACTCGTGACTGATTGAGTTGGAGGATTGAAGGAAAAGAAAATTTGGAAAAGCAACCAAGAAAAATGTCAAGGAGTGTCAGTAAAAAAAATAAATAAATAAACAGCCATGAGGCAAAGAGAGACCAGTAGAGGTTAGTGCGCAGAACTCCTTACATGTACCAGTCACAAAATAAGATTTTGTTTAATGTCTAATTAGGAGGCACTTGCAATAATCCATGTGAGAAATAATGAAGTCTTGAACTTGTTGGTTTATTTCTAGGCCCAAAAAGTAATCCTTTGTCTTAATAATCAATGACTTTTGAGAAGAATCTGTTTTCCAGTAAGTTTGGACCTCTGCATAGAAAGAACATAAACCATATTCTTCAAAAATCATTCTAACATATATCTATAATATATAGGAGTCACCATGAAAGGTCCTTCTATTCTATTTTTTCATGCAAAATATATTTCTATATTAGCCATAATGCCAAAAAAGAAAGAAAGAAAAATAAAGAGAGAAAATCATATTTCAGTTAGCACTTGGAGTTCATCAGTTGTCTCTGGGGTTTACTGGCTACTAAACCTTCCTTCCTTTCTTCCTCCTTCCCTCCCTCCCTCCCTCTCTCCTCTCCTTTCTCTCTTTCTCTCTGTCTCTCTGTCTCTCTCTCTTTCTTTCTTTCTTTTTTTCTTTTTCTTTCTTTCTTTCTTTCTTTCTTTCTTTCTTTCTTTCTTTCTTTCTTTCTTTCTTTCTTTCTTTCTTTCTTTCTTTCTTTCTTCCTTTCTTCACTCTAAAGCTCATAGATTGGAATATAATAGGTCCCTTCTCAAGCTCTGCTGTATTTTGGGCACTCCTGGTAGAGTGAATGTCAATGGTGCTGTTTCTTCTCCTCCCAACTTGATTTTTTTTCTTTCTAATTAAAGGGACCATTTCATGACTCATTTCTTAAAGAGGTCTATTCACTGAATGGGCATTTCCATATTCTGAAAACCTAAAAAGGTCTTAACCTAAAAGGGCCAGAGTCTCCTATTGCGTAGTGGGCCATCTCCAGGAGTCCTCATGAATATCTGGCCACTGGACCCAGATGGTTCTGGAGGAGAAAGTGAGACTGATGACTCTACACAACCGTCCCTCTCTCAAATCAAAGTCAACTGCAAGTCACATTATCATCTCCCTGATGTCATGGTCCTCTTTGAAAACGAAGGGCAAGCACAGCAATCTGGAAGTGATGGCATTTTTCATCATGAGTCCTTTGGAATTGTCTTGTATTATTATATTGATCAGAGTAGCTAAATCTTTCACAGTTGATTTCCATTACAGCATTGCTGTTACTGTGCACAATGATCTTTGTCCTTTCCACTTCATTTTGCATCAGTTCATATAAGTCTTACCATGTTTTTCTGAAACGACTCTCATCATTATTTCTTATTTTTGTTGTTCAGTCATGTTAGTCACGTCCAACTCTCCACGACCTCATTTGGGGTTTTCTTGGCAAAAATACTATAGTGGTTCGCCATTTCATTCTCCAGCTCATTTTATAAGTGAGGAAACTGAGGCAAACAGAGTTAAGTGATTTGTCCAGGATCACATGACTAGTAATTATCTGAAGTCACATTGGAGCTCAGGTTTTCCTGACTCCAGGACCAGTGCTCTATCCACTGCACCACTTACCTGCTGCCATCATTTCTTATAGCAAAATAGTACTCCATCACAACTTTTTTCAGCCATTCCCCAATTAATGAGCATACTCTCAATTTTCAATTCTTTGTCATCATGAAAAGAGCTGTTATAAATATTTTTGTACGTATAGGGTCTTTCTCCTTTTTGTTTGATTTCTTTAGGATACAGACCTAGTAATGGTATTGCTGAGTCAAAGGATATGCATAGTTTTATAGCCCTTTGGGAATAATTCCAAATTGTTCTCCAGAATGATTAGATCAGTTCACTACTCCACCAACATTACATTAGTGTCTCTATTTTCCTTCATCCCCTTTAGTATTTCACATTTCTCATAGGTAGGAGAGGTTACCTCAGAGTTGTTGCAATTCTCATTTACCTAATCAATAGTGATTTAGAACATTTTTTAATACGACTATAGATGGTTTTTGCTAGGGATGGAAGCTCAATTCCATGTGGACAGTCTCGGGTGGGTAAAGGTGGGAACTTCTAAATCTTAGAGTTCTCACGAGGCCCCCCATAAACACCAGGGAATCGAGGAGGAGACCGAGCTATCTCGTGTATTTCTGCCTCTTCCCGTGAGATACGTGATGGGAGGAGCATCCCTGCTCTGGAGGCTGTCCCGGATCTGGGCACACCTATTGTTATCTAACAGGCACGGTATTCAGGTGCAAACTATGCAGCTGGAGAGCTTAATTAGGATCAGGAAAGCCTGAAAGCGCTCTTAGCGCGGGAGGGGCCCTGACAGGACAGAAGGCTCCGCTTTTCCTCTCTCCGCTCTTCCCTCCTCCTCTCTCCCCACTTACACTTCTGCTTCCAATCTCTTATTGTAAGATCTTTGCCTCCTTGGGAGATTCTTCACTCCTTCCTAAGGAAGAATTCCCCTGCACTTGTAACCAGAACCCTGAATAAAGCTCAACCCTTGTTCGACTCTGATAGGTCTCTTCTCTCATACGAGTATCCGGTTTGGCCAGCCGAAGACCTGTGAGAGGTAAGGTAAGACTCGGGTAGCCCACAGGCCTCTAGGCCTGGCAGTTGGCGTTTCCAAACAGGGGACAGGAGCGCAGATATCCTGGGTGCTTGGGAACACCCGGAAGGGGCTGTGAAAGACGCGAGTCCCGAATCCTAGATTCGGAAGGAGAGAAAGAGTGAGAGTAGCTTCCCACACCCATGGGAAAAGGGCAGGGATGGGGAATCAATTGCCAGTAATAAAGCCAGAGGAACAGGAGGTCTGGGCTGAGATACTTTACAGGGAATGCAGGGAGGCGGGGGTCACTATAGAGTTAAATGACCTCCGAGAATTTTGTAAAAGGATTTGGAAAGTTTCTCCTTGGCTCGAGCAGACAGGAATATCAAGAGAAAGATGGGGAGCGGTCAGAGAACAAATGACCGCTTATGAACAACAATACCCCGGGGATGCTCCTCCCATCACGTATCTCACGGGAAGAGGCGGAAATACACGAGATAGCTCGGTCTCCTCCTCGATTCCCTGGTGTTTATGGGGGGCCTCGTGAGAACTCTAAGATTTAGAAGTTCCCACCTTTACCCGCCCAAGACTGTCCACAAGGAATTGAGCTTCCATCCCCAGCAGGTTTTGATTTCTTCTTCTGAAAGTTGCCTATTCATATCCTTTGACTATTAATCAATTGAGGAATAAGTTTTATTTTAATTTATTTTATTTATTATTTTATATTAATTTATTTTAATTTAAATTTCAAATTTACAATCTTTTCAGAAATTTATAAGTATGACTATATATTTTTAAAATGAGACCTATACCAGGAAAACATGTTATTTTTTTATTTTACCTCATTTTCTATAGTACCTTTTAGTAAAATTTAGATTCCATGATTATTTCTTTTAATTAAGTCTATTTTTGTTTTTGCTTTGTCTGAGATCATGACTCCTACCCTTGTCGCTTTTTAAATTTTAGCTAGACATAATAGAGTCTTCGCTAGCCCTTTATTTTAACTCTATGTATGTCCTTCTGTTTCAAGTGTAAACAATATGTTGTTGGATTCTGTTTCTAATCCATTCTGCTATCTGCTTCCATTTTATGGGTGAGCTCATTCATTCATACTTGTAGTTATGATTACTATGCATTTCCCTCAGTCCCATTTTTTTCTCTTTATTCATCACTTCTCTTTCTTTTTATCCTATACCTCCTCAAAAGTCTATTTTCTTCTAACCACTTCCTCCCTTAAGTCATCCTCCTTTTTGTCATCCCTCCACTTCCACTTCTCTTATTTGATTCTGCTCCTATTTCCTTGTTAGGTAAAAAAGATTTCTATATACAGTTGAATATGTGTGTAAACATACGTGCACACATGCATATATATGTGCATACACATGTGTATACACATATGTCTATACATGTATGCACATAAATATACAAAACATGCATATACATGTATGAATATACATACATGCATGCATGCTCTTTGAACCAATTCCTATGAAAGTGAGGTTCAAGCCTTGTCTGCCACTCACCATTTCCCCTTCCAGTGTAAAAATTCTTCCTTATGCACAATTTTTATGTGAGAAAATTTTCCCTATTCTAACTCTCCTTTCCTCCTTCTCCCTGTGAATCCCTCCTTCTTACCCCTTCATTTTTTTTTGGAGATCATTGTAACTTAACCTCCTTATATCCATGCTTCTTTATAAACTTTTTAGCTATCCTAATAATGATAAAATTCTTAAGAATTATATATACCATCTTCTTATGTAGGCATGTAAACAATTTAACTTTACTGAATCTGTCATGATTACTTTTGTTTGTCTACCTTTTTATGCTTTGCTTGAGCCTTGTGTTTGAATGTCAAATAGTCTTTTCAGCTCTGGTCTTTTCATCAGGAATGCTTGAAAGTCTTCTGTTTCATTAAATATCCATTTTTCCTACGAAAGATTTTTCTCAGTTTTGCAGGGTAGGTTATTCTTTGTTATAATATTTGATTCTCTGCCTCCCAGAATATCATATTCAAAGCCTTCTGCTTCCTTTAATGTGGAAGCCACTAAATGTTGTGTGATCCTGAAAGTGGTTTCACAATATTTAAATTACTTTTTTACTGTTTGCAATATTTTCTCCTTGGATGCTCTGGAATTTGGCTATAATATTCCTGGTTTTCATATTGTGATATCTTTCAGGCAGGTTCTTTTAATTTCTATTTTACCCTCTGGATCTAAGATATCAGGGCAGGTTTCCTTGATAATTTCTTGAAATATGATGCCTAAGCTTATTTTGATCAAGGTTTTCAGGTAGTCCAATAATTCTTAAAGTTTCTCTCTTAATCTATTTTCCAGATCAGTTGTTTTTGCAATGAGATATTTCACATTTTCTTATATTTTTTTAATTTTTAATTTTGTTTCATTGTTTCTTTATGTCACATGAAGTCATCAGCTTCCTCTTGCCTAATTCTAATTTTTGAGAAATTATTTTCTTCAGTGAACTTTTGCTCATCTTTTTCTATTTGGAAAATTCTGCTTTTTAAAGTTTTTAATTTCCTACATTGAATTTTTGCTCCTCTTTTTGCATTAGGCCAAAGTTGGGCTTTGCTAACCTGGGCATAGGGAGGTACTGTGCCAACTTCAGGATTTTTTGTGATATTGTTTTCAGAGCTAGTTCTGGGAATCCGCAAGTTCTTAGTGCTTCCTAGGTAGTATGATCCAGGGAAAGGTTCTTCTGATGAACCCTATAGTCTTTATGCAGGAAGGGCTCCTGCAGCCACAAGTAGTAACATTCCCCTTCACTCTGAAACTGTGATCCAGAACTGTATATGGACAATAGAGTTAACACTCAATGCCAGCTATATCCAGTGCCAGAAAGGGGCCCCCTGTAATCTCTTTTTAACCAGTTGTCCACTTCCCTTACTGTTTCTGGGCTGAGGGCTGCTGCTGCCACCACTTGCAGACGCTCTAGATAGGCCTCTACCCTGGTGTCACAGATCTCTTCTGTTGATGACCTCCTACATTTTCTTAGGCTGGAAAATGTCTCAAATTGATCTTTTGTTGGCCCTACCACTCCACAATTTGAACTGTGGCACTATTTTAAAGCTGTTTGGAAGAGAATGTTGAGAGTTCAGCTGGATTGTTGCCTCTGGCCCACCATCTTGGCTCCACCCCCTTGCCAGCTTATTTTTAATTCAAGATTGCTTTAAAATTGTCAGTGGAGTTTTTTAATAAGCTGGAATTAATTCTGGGCTTGTCCTAAGGGCATGCTCAGAGTCAGTCCTCTGTAATACAGTTATGCTTTGGGCCTGATATGCTGTCACTCTATTTCATGCTTCAGAAAGTTATGAACTTAGATCAGTTAGATTCTCTCTCCATTTGGCCTGGGCAGTTTTCAAGAAAATTAAATGTATTCATTTCTTAGTCTTAATATGAATCAATAGAAGAGACAAGATACAAGGATAGAGGAATGGCCTCAAGGCCAGAAAGATATAGGTTTAAGTCTGGCCTCTGACCAGACTAGCTTCAAGTTATTCAAACTCTTAGTTCTCTAGGCGACTCTCAAAGACTTTAGAGAAGATGCAGACCTGGACTGGTACAGTGAATTCAGTCATCCAGGAGTTTCCTTTACCAGTGGGTTCACAGATCTAGTCCCTATTCCCTAAGATAAATCAAATAGCCATCATTCTGACTCCTCTTCAAATTCAAATACTTATATACAAAACACATCCCATGACACTATGTCAGGCAGCTAAAATAGCTTTGGTTTTTCTCACCTAATTCCATTCTGTGGAACCCCAGTGCATTATAATGACAGCTCTATGGACTTCCCAGATGAGTGTGTCATCAGAGATGTGGTTTTGTTTTTCCTTTCACTTTATTTAAGATATGTTTAATACATACTCTCTTCATCACTCCTAGAACCTACTCCAACAGAAGGCAGAGAGTTAAAGGAGAAAAAAAGTAAAATGATTTTCATAAATTTCCAAAATTTCAAGATTATTTCTTTAAAAGGAATTCAGAGGAGCACACATTTAGAGCAGGAAAAGCTGTTAAAAGCAATCTAGAATAACCCTCTCATTTTGCATGGGAAAAAAAAAGAGCAAACAGTATTTAAGTAACTTACTCAAGGTCATACATGATAAGTAACTGAGGCAGGAATCAAACTCAGGCCTTCTGATACCAAATTCAGCACATTTTCAGTGACATCACTATTTCTATCACTGACCTCTTTTTACTATACCATTAGAAGAAACCCACATGCTACACCTTTCATATGTGAAGACCAAATTCTTGGTCAAAACCTGGCACCCTTCTTAACAGGGCTTTTCTTTTTCAAATATGAGTCCTCCATGGCAAGTGCTGTATGTTTCAGTTGTTGGGGGTGGGGGATGGGGAAGAGTTAACCAGGAAACTGGTTATCTTCCAAAATCGTCATCTGAGTCTTCTGAAGGAGGTCAGGGATAAATTTCCTATATCTGTGTTATTGTATTACTAACCTAATCATAATAATTTACCAACCTCTCCATTTTTATTATTTGCTCTTATGCGTTGGCATAAATATTTTCTAGAAGGGCCTTTTATAGCATTTTCATATGTCATGATACTATCTAGGGATGACTTCCAAAAGTAAAACAAAACAGCTTTATAATGTGACTTAGAACTGGAAAGAGTCTTCAGGATCAAAAGTCTCATTTTACAAATCAGGAAACTGAGATCTACAGAGCTGAAGTGATTTTTCCAAATTTAAACAAATAAAGCAACAACCCTCAATCCTCTCATTCTTTCTATTGCATTTAATGAAGCTGGCTATTAAGTTAACATAGCCTGTTTTTACAGCTAAGTCTCTTGTTTCTCAATCTGTTCCCCAAGAGTTTTACAGTTCAAGGAATCATCACATGGAAGCAACGGTGACAATATTACCAAATTTCCAGTCTTAATACTATTCCTGGCTAACATTAATTTCATACTTGCTTCTATTTTTAAAAACAAATTACTTATACTTCACATCCATTATCCAAATTGTAAGTAACAGCATACTTGAAAATTATTCACAAAAACTTTTTTTTGAGAATTACATCCTCTCAGCTGTGAGGAGCATGAGTTAGAAAACCAAAATGCATCCAGTGTTATCTTCCCTCTTGCCTGTTACAGTAGATAGCGTTTGGAGGTTTCCCTTTGCCAGGAAAGCATTGGAAGGAGATAGCTTTTGTAATAGGATCATTGGATAAAACAAAATGAGTCAATTGGATCAATAAAAACTGCACATGCAGCAAAGAGCCCTTAATGGCTCTTAATCTCCATTAGGCTGAGCTAGAGGAAGTTCCAAGGGAAACTGCATCACGTTTCAGCCATTTATAGTTGCATCCTGGTACTTGAGCAGCTTTCAGGGAAAGGGAGCATGTGTCCTAGGGTGCTCTGGGACAACCATCAATGGGATGGGAAACTATTGCATCATCAGGATCCAGGAAATGCTCTGGGAGATACTCCAGAGAATTGTCTCCAAGGTTCATAAAAATTTTAGCAGGAATTCTTGGTGGGTCAACCAAAAGAGCATTAGCACATGAAGCTTTTCTGTCATGTGTAATTAAATGTGCTTTAGAATCCCTTTGGCATGATTTATAAAAACCAAAAGGCCTGTTCCAAGTATATTCCCAGAGTGCCTTAAGGGGAATACCATTAAAGGAATGACTCAGAAAAAGTTTTCCCAAACTAAGCATAATGGTTGGGGCAAACCCGACTTATGTGCTCTCAGGCTGTGTGATGGATTGATTCTCAATTCAGCAACAAAATAATTTCTCATGTGGAAATGTATTTGAAAAGAGAAGATTCAACACAGATTTCCAATGTAGCTTACCTTTGCAAAATTTAGTAGTTCATTTGTATTGTTTGGAAGCTTTGAGTTTAAGAAGTGAACACCTACAGCAAGGACACACCCTTATACTCCTGGGATATACCAAACCAAAACCTTCATAGTTTTTTTTTATTATTATTTTGACTAAGTGAACCTTAGTACTCATAAATTCAAAAGTCCAGAATTAGTCAAAATAAAGATGCCTTGTGCTATGAACTGAATTTTTCTTTGCAGGGGCACAGGGGAGAGGAATCTGCTACTGTGGTTTCATCAGTGTAGGGAAAGCTAGGTAGACCAATCTTGCGATTCAATTCATCTGTAATTTATGATCTCAGAATGGTGCGTGGCACACTGAGAGGTACAGTGCCATGCCCATGATGCATAGCACAAGTCAAAGGCAGAATTTAAACCTGGGTCTTCCTAACTCTAAGACTCATCCTGGAGCTATACTCACAACCCCTCTGGAAAGGATATAGAAGATAATATCCATTTTATTGAGGCACAATGGCCTTACGCTTTCAGCATATTATACTTTGGCAGAAAAACTATATAAGAAGATAATTAACAGACATTTATTAATTATCTATTTTGATAGGTGTTAGGAATGAAAGAAAAAAGGATGAAAAACAATGGGAAAAGAAGAAAAAGAAAGGAAGGAAGGAAAGAAGGAAGAAAGGAAGGAAGAAAAGAAAGAAGGAAAGAAGGTAGGAAGGAAGAAAGGGAAAAAAGGAAGGAATGAAGGAAAGAAAGAAGGAAGGGAAAAGAAAGGAAGGAAAGAGAAAAGGAAGAAACAAAGAAAAGAAAAAAGAAAGGAAGAGTTTTCCTTTTCAAGAAGTTTGTATTTTATTTGGAGAAACATGTACACAGATGAGTAAAATATGTGCAAGGCAATTTTGATGAGGAGGCACTAGCAGGTGGAAGAACCAGAAAGGTTTCATGTAGGAAGCAGCACCTGGGCTAAACTCTGAAGTAAGTAAAGTCTAAGAGTTGAAAGTGGGGAAGGACATGCCAAGAAAGTGAGATAACATATACAAAGTCACATGGGAAATGAAGTGTAATGTGTAGGGAATAGCAAGTAGGTCACTGCCTGACCATAAAACACTTGAAAGAGAATAATGTGTTATAGGCACTGCAAGATAAATTGCGAATATAGCTTAATCATATGATCATAGACACTGAGCTAGAAGGTCATTATGTCCAACCCCTTCATTTTACAAATGCAAAGTAAGGCCAAGAGAGGTTATGTGACTTTCCCAGGAAAACACAGCATGCAAATGTCTGAGGCAGAATGTAAACTCAGGTCTTTCTGACTCTGGGCATCTCATTAGCATAGGTGGCCCTGAAGTATGGAACACTCATCTTCCTGAGTTCAAATCTGGCCTCAGACACTTACCAACTATGTGACTCTGGTCAAGTCACTAAACCCTGCGTGCCTCAGTTTCCTCATCTGTAAAAGGAGCTGGAGAAGGAAATGGCAAATCATTCTAGTATCTTTACCAAGAAAATCAGAAATGGGAACACAAAGAATCAGATACAACTGAACAGCTTTCTAACTCCAAGGCTACAGCTTGTGTATATTTGAGGGAATAAAGTTCTAGAGACAATAGTATTCTTTATAAGTGGGAAAATGACATGATCTGACCTGTATTTTAGGAATGTCACTTTCATAGTGATGTGGAGTAGGATTATTTGAACAGGGAGAGACTTGAGTCAAAGAAGCCAATTAAAAGGCTATTGAGATAATTCAAATAAGAAGTAAGGAAAGCTCTTCTCATCTGGATTATCACAATAGCCTTCTAAATGGTTTTCTTGACTCACCAATAGGGTAGTAGCAGAATGTGAGTGGTGGTGGTGAGGCGAGCAACAAATACAAGAGATGCAATGGAGGTAAAACTCACAACATTTGGCAACTCACTAGACATGGGAGGGTGAGGAAAAATGGAGAATTGAGAATGCATGCATACAACATTATGAATCTGGGTGACTAGAACATCAAGAAAGCAAATTTGTGTTTCTTCAGTATTCTTCCACAACAGATAATCATTGTACAGAGCCACCACAAATGTATATTTCATCATGTATATTCATCTTTTTAAAGAATGGACCAGGATTTCAGTGAATTTTCTTCAAAAGTCATAGGATATT
The DNA here is from genome assembly GCF_028372415.1 of Notamacropus eugenii. Lineage (NCBI taxonomy): Eukaryota > Metazoa > Chordata > Mammalia > Diprotodontia > Macropodidae > Notamacropus > Notamacropus eugenii. The sequence continues at coordinate 282,872,491 of NC_092875.1, read as the reverse complement.
AAAGAAACAAAGGAAATAACTAAGATCACTCTCCATTTCTCAGAAACAAAATAATAACTTATTTAGAAAGACCTTCCTCTACTTTGTAGTTTTAGTTATGTTATTATCAATATTTATTCACTTCGTGTAGTCATGACCCTGTTTAGAATCATGACCATTTTAAAAATAAATAAACTTAGATATAAAGAAGGTAGGCAATGGGTTCAATGTAGCAAAGATTTAGAGGTATTAGAAAAGAAAAGCAAATGACTAGAGCAGTTGCACCAAAACCTTACTCATGGGCTCCTCTGTAAGTCTTCTACACTTAGTGAGCTGAAGTCTCTCTGTAAACCACTCTTCATATCTCCCAAACTACCTCCCATCACTACAAGAGCTCTCCTACACTTTTTCTAATTCATTTTGTCAGGAAAACAACCTCTGTCCAAAAATTCTTTTTTAAATTGTTGTCTATATACTCCTCTGTGTATGGGGACACAGAAATTCTTGGAATATCTGTGATTTTCTCAGCATGGGAAGGTCTTGCTTCAAATTTATCCCTTACCTTATTGATAAGAACTAGAGGGCTGTTTAAGAGCACAAAGAGGTTAAGTAGCTTGCAAAGTCCCACTCACTGAACCACAGACAGATTTTGACCTCAGATTTTGCTAACTCCCAGCTGAGCTATTTTTGTACACTCTTACCAAGAATGTTTTTTTCTAATATGAAAAATGTATAAAACCATTCTTAGCTTGTGGACCCTGCATTAACAGGTATCTATCCAGATTTGGCCTGCAGACTATGATTGCCAAACCCTGCAGTCCAAGCCATGCTGCATCACTGTGTAAAGGATACCATGCAACCCCTATTACTGCCTGTATGATCTTGGACAAGTAACTTAACCCTTGCAAGCCTCAGTTTCTTCAGCTATAATATTAGGTCATGAGACTAGATAGCTACTGAAGTCTTCTCCAGATCTCAATCTATGATCCTCTGATATCTCTGAACTTTGACCAGCGATTTGAACTGCTAGACTTTCTAGTTTCAGCAAGTTATTCAGCAAATGTTTTCACTAAATGAAATTGCATATAGTTTCAGCTATAGAAGTCGAGAGCTGGTGACTTAGGTGTCACAGACCCACCAAAAATCAAAATTGGAAATAATTTAAGTACATATAGTTCACATAAACCTCAACAGAAATTCCTTCCATACCACCAAGGAAAGTGATCAGATTAGTTTCTAAGTCACTCAAAATTTTGCTGTTTTTCAGTTTTTTCAATCATGTCTGACTCTTCATGACCCATTTAAGGTTTTCTTGGCAAAGGTACTGGAGTGATTTGCCATTTCCTTCTTCAGCTTCTTTTACAAATAAGGAAACTGAGGCAAACAGGGTTAAGCGACTTGCCCAGGGTCACATAGCTAGTAAGTTTCTGAGGTTAGATTTTTAACTCAGGTCTTCCTAACTCTGGGCACTGAGTTCCATCCACTGCGCCACCTACCTGCCTTAAAACAACCTTAAGACAACTGTAATTACAATTTTTCTCTTTGGTGAACCAAAATCAGCCTTTCTACAACTTTCAACCATGTTCTCCATTTTGTTTTCTCTCACCAGGAAGAATAAATTTAGTCCTTCTTTCAAATGGCAGTGCTTCAGACATTTAAAGATTGCTACCATGTATCCCCCTAACTCAGCTTCTTTTCTCCAGTCTAAAAAGTTCCTCTTCCTTCAGTTGATCTCCATATAGTATAATTTTTCTCATCAAGCTTGAGTCTCCCCTCTGGAGGAAGTTGGTCAGTGTCTCTAAAATATGGCAACCAGACCTGAAAAAGATCTGAAAATAGTATCAGAACTGAAAAGACCTGAAGACCACAAATTATTGAGATATGAAATAGGGTACAGCAGGACTCTCCCAATTTGCTTTCTGGACACTAAATTATCATTTAGCTTTTTTGTTGCAAGTGTTGCACTGGTGATACATATTGAGTATGCAGTCCACTAAAACTCTTAGAGCCTTTTATAAAGGCTTTTGTTGTCCAGCTATGAGTTCCCCCATCTGTATAAAACTGACTTCTTAGATCCAAATGTACGACTTTTCGTTTAGCAATATTAAATTCCATGTTATTCTGTCTGGCCCATTGTTCAGTGCAATAAACAGGCATCTAGCCAGAACTTTGAAAGAGGAGGGGTCATTGAGTTATGGTGGTAAGTAAAACAATAACCTACAACTAGAGAGGGTGAGAAGTATAGAAAATTTTTTTTAATTAAAATGTACAATGTATAATGAGATGGTAAAAGAGAACTTAATGTATCATATTTATCTGCTAAGCAAGATACAAAAGAATCCCAAGTACAACACAAGTAGAATTTTATCTTTAGCGAGGACCCGATATTCAGAGAAGATAATATATGAGACTTTGTGAAATGTGATAGCACTAGCATATGGTTGTAGAATGTATAAATATATTCAAAACATGAAGACAAGGGTAATACAACACTGTTATATATTTTAAAAATATATGAGAAAACTCAACAGCGGCCACTGTATTGGAAAAGATTGGTTTACATCCCAATCCTAAAGAAGGACAATGCCTAGGAATGCTCAAATTGCCAAGCAATTGTTCTCATTTCACAGATCAGAAGGTTATGCTTAAGATTCTGCAAGAAGCTAAAGCTTAAATACTTTGGCCACATAAAGAGAAGATGAGACTCCTTGGAAAAGACCTTGATGTTGGGGAAAATCTAAAGCAAAAATAAAAGAGGACAGCAGAAAAAGAGATGACAGAGAGTATCATGGAAACAAAGAACATGAATTTGGACAGACTTTGAGAGGTAATGGAGGATAGAAGGGCTTGGCCTGCTATGGACCATGGAGTCACAAAGACTCAGACATGACAATAATTGAACAACAAATGAAAAAATTCAGAAAATGGAGGGGTGAAACATAATAGAGATTATAACAGATAAGGATCAGTGGAAGAAACAACAAAAACAATATTATCATGAAAAAAATATTATAGACTAGACACAGGGATGGGGAACCTAGAGCCTTGAAACCACATATAGCCCTCTAGGTCCTCAGTCAAAGGATAGATCACAAACCCAGAATTAAAGCATGAGTTAGTGATAGGAAACTACATATATACTGATATTTGATAAAGCTCTCTCTGTTTTCCAAAAGCAAAGCAGTTGAGGGACAGGGGAGAAAGAAAGAAAGAAAAAACCTTACCTCACTCATAATTTCATCCTTTCAAAAGGGTGAAGAAACAAAAAAAGAGAACTGCTCTTCTGGACTTGATTCTGATCAATAAGGAGAAACTGATTGCTGATACTGAAATTATTTTTATATGAATTATATGGAATTTATTATTCCATCATTCAAGACAGAGGAGCCCCAACCTGGCATGATCTGAAGTGTCCTCTCTTTGGGAGCAGAATTTTCAGGTGACTCAGAGGAAAAAAACTGTACGCTTTCAATTCTACATGAGAAGTATGCCAGTCCAAGAAGGAGAGGTAGATATTAAGAATGAAATTCTAACAACTCAAATACAAACATTTCTGACAAAAAGAAGTGAAGAGACTATCTAAAGAAAACAAATTAAAACAGATTAGCCTCATTACCTTTTTGACACTCAATTGGAAGACTGTCACTAACATTATATATGTGGATTTCAGCAAAAATTTGAGGAAGACTCTCAAAATAATATTTTTGGATAATATGAAAAATCATAAATTGGGTCAAGCAGGCTTCAAAACTGAGTAAAAGATGAGCCCCTGAGAATATTGATTATTAAACTGATACCAATATCAATATGAATACTGATATTCAATATTTCTCAATAGTTATATGAGACCACTGAAAATACAATAGATTATTAGGTCTCATAGATAGATGGAACAGAGAACAAGGAAGATGATGGTCCTGCTATTTTGCCTTAGTCAGGTCATACCAAAGGGGTAATCTCTTCTAGTAATGGAATAATTTACTCCATTCAATTACTGAGACCATTAGCTGTCTCCTAGCATGCTGTTGGTTTCAGGGGCTGCATCAATGGAAAATGAAGGAATGAAGGAAGGAAGGAAGGAATGAAGGAAGGAAGAAAGGAAGGAAGGAAGGAAGGAAGGAAGGAAGGAAGGAAAGAAGGAAGGAAGGAAGGAAGGAAGGAAGGAAGGAAGGAAGGAAGGAAGGAAGGAAGGAAGGAAGGAAGGAAGGGAAACTAGTATTTATTAAATGTCTACTATGTGCCAGTCACTATGCTGAGTGTTTTACAAATATGATTTCATTTGATCCTCAAAATAACTCTGGGAGCTAATCACCCCATATTGCAGTTGAATAAATCGAGGCAGACAAAAGTTAAGTAACTTGTCCAAGGTCATACACCTAGTACTGTTTGAGGCTGGATTTGATTGCATTTCTTCTGACTCTATAAGCCCAGCTTCCCATCCCCAGTGCCACCTAGCTGCATCTATGACAATAAATGATTCTAACCTTTTTAGTCTCTGAATCACTTAAAATGTTAAATGGACAAAGAGAAGACCTCTTGTGACGAGAATTGCTTAGAATCTCTTTTAACAGGGTGGCCCAAGTTAGATAGGGCAAAGCTATTTACTCAAATTACTTTTGTAATTCAGTTTAACAAACCTTGATAAAGTACCTAATAGGTGTCAGGGACTGATAGATTCTAGAGATTCTAAGACAAAAACAAAACAGTCCCTACCTTCAAGAGTTTACAATATATTGGGGCATAGTCTGAGTGATTAGATAAGTATAAATATAGATTTAGTTCATAATGAGTATGACATATGTCTTATCAAAAAATGATATTTTCATGAAGAGCAAGTGGTTTTTACCCCCAATTCTTCCACCTCAAAGCACCCTTGATGCTATGTTCCATTTCATTAGAGCACTGGATCTAGTCAAGGAAACCTGAGTTCAATTTGACCTCATAGTTACTAAATATGTGACCCTGTGCAAATCACTTAACTTCTGTCTGCCTCCATTTCCTTAACTGTAAAATGGGGATAATAACCACACCTACTTCTCAAGGTTTTTGTGAGGATCAGATGAGATATTCATAAAGGGCTTAGTATAGCACCTGGCAAATAGTAGATATTTGACTAGCTTACTCCTTTTCCTTGATAATGCTTATTACCTTCCTTTCCTTCCCTCCCCTCATTAAGAGATCAATCCTTAAGAACAACTTAAGGATGCTTTCAGGGTTCATCAATCTATTATCAACCTTTGATTCTATAGCCAGGTGAGAGGAAATAATGATCAGATAGGAGAATTTCAAAGTTCAAGATCATGGAAGTTACTCAGTTTAGTGTAAGGTCACATAAAGGGTGTGGCTGAGTAAAGAGGTAGGTGCTGGGAGTTCAAGAGTTTGATTACACTAGAGACAATTTCATCTTGAGGAGGGGGAGGAGGAAGAAAATTTAAAACTCAAAAGCTTGTGGAACTGAATGTTCCAAACTAAAAATAAATTAATTAACTTTAAAAAAGAATAAGTCCTTAGGTATGTGTGTGTGTGTTATATTATATTATATTATATTATATTATATTATATTATATTATATTATATTATATTATATTATATTATATTATATTATATTATATTTATTATATTATATTTTATATACATATATATGTATAAAATATTCCACCTCCATGACTTTGCCCAGGCTGTTCCACCTGCTTGTCATTTCTGGAATATATTCCTTTCCCACCTATGCCTCTTATAAAATTGAAGTGCCTTTTCACACCATCCTTGATCCTTCCCTTCCTAAGGCAGTTGTTAGTATCCTGCCTCCCCATGCCTCTTTGAATACATTTTTGGATTCACTTTTCTCTATGCATGTTATTTGCTCCATGTAGAATGTAAGCTCCTTAAGGACAGAAAGTGTTTTCTTTTTGCCTTTTTATCTCTACAACCTAGTTCAGTACCTGGCACATAATTGGCACTTAATAAATGTTAATTTGATTGAATTGATTGAGCTATCTTCAAAAGCAGTTGGTGCCTTCCCATGGGAATTTGTGACTCAGAAGCTAGCCTGGTCAGATATTTCTATTGGTGATTCCTGATGCAATTTTGGTGGTGTCTATATTTTCTTTACAGTTTTGTTATCACCGTTAATTTGCATCATCAATCCTTCTCCCACCCCATATTTAATCCAATAGATAACTTCCTGATACCACAAATCCCAAAATAATAGAATTAATCATTGAAAATATATGTATATGTTTGTTTGAAAAACATAATCTGAGCTTATGGCACAGTTTGAATGAGGTCAAGGTAGATCATAGGAGATACTATCTCATCACCTTTTGGGATGCGATCTGTCTCTCCTTTCCTTTTTTAATGATCTGAGAGCAGCTTCCAGTGGTAGTTTTATCTTTTATTTTTCTCTTCTCTCCTCTTTCCAAATATTTTTCCTTTCTCATCCAACCACTGGTCTTGTAGACAGGTAAATGGAAGTGGGTAGTAGTCCTGACATCATGATATAATGGGAGACAGGGAAGGAGTTTGTGGGGAGGGTGTTTGTGAGCAGGGGCATTCCTCAGGACAAGTGATGGCTTAAGCTCAATCCCAAAGGGTAGAGTACAGATAGAATTTGATGTGTTACTCTACCCTCCTCCCCTAGAACAGTGTAGATTTTTCTCAAGGCCACTGAAGGAATATATATGAATGCCCTTTGGAGGAAACTAAAGTCCTCCCTTGCCTTCAAGAATCTTTAAGAGGCAGAAAATAGCCTTCCTCATAACTCTGTTAGAACAAAGGGGAAGCAAGGTCATTTGGCTTTCCTCAAAGAACAAGACACAGACTTTCTCTTCTAGGAGAGCAGAAGGTCTATGTCATTTAGCTAGAAGAGAACATCAAACAGAAGCATATGACTGCTACCCTGGGGTAAAGGTTGAAACTTCTCCTCATGGGCAGCAATCTTGTGCAGCCCTCCTCCTGCCTGGCCTCGAATATGTCCCCTGGCTTCTCCTCATTCTTCACCCTAGTGGATGCACTCCCTGTCTGCCTGTCCTCATCAGCTTCAATGTCACTGAATCCATTAGGTGACTCAGCCCTGTCAGCAACAACTGAGGCACCCCCTGAAGATCCGAGTTTCAGCTTCCAACCCTCATTTGGACCCTATTAGGAATTTAAATTTCAAATTAAACAGTTCTGACTTTGAGAGAGAGAGAGAAGGAGAGAAAGAGAGAGAAAGAAAGAGAGAGAGAGAGAGAGAGAGAGAGAGAGAGAGAGAGAGAGAGAGAGAGAGTGAGAGAGAGAGAGAGTTTAGCTTGCTGAATAAACGAGTCCCTTCTGTCAGGGCCTAATATGAAAGTGTCCTTCCTTCTTAGCAAGGCATCCTTTAGGTCTCTTCTCCCTCCTCACAGAAGCCTAGCTCAATCATACCCCTCAAGTGATGTGGTTGGCGTGATTCCCCCCAGATCCTCACAAACAGACATTTAAAGTAATTCCAAAAACCTCAAAGAGACCAGAAAACTTTAAGATTATGCTAGTGCTTGTATTTATACAAAGCTAGTAGATATAAAATTGGGATTTTCAAGTTATCATAGATGATAATCATTTTTAACCTAGAATAATAAGAATATTACAAGTGTGGGCTACCAGAAAATACCTTACCAAAGGTAAAACACATGCAAGCACTTCTTCTTTTTCATCTTCTTTCTTCATCTGTCAGCTGGACCAGTCACAAGAACTAAAGATCAGAATTCCGGTCAATGGGGGAAAAAAACATGTAGTATAAATAAGTTGAGTTTTCTGTTTGGAAAACAGAAATTGCATGGTGCAGCTGAAAGCAGCCTTTGTCCCAACATTCTGCAGCATTGTCAGCATCCCATCTGAGCCTCTCAATCATTCTGGGATGTTGGAAATCTGATGGCTGACAATAATAATCGGCCTGCTATCGAGGGACGGGCATGACATGTTTAAAAACTATTCACTTGCCCTGTTGCTTTTATTTTTTCTAAGGAAACACAAATGATTCAGGGATATATCCAGCTATCAATTAATTAAAGACTATTTAAGGTGTGACATGATGGTAGGGATTGTGCAAAAGATGGCTTTGCCCTCAAGGAACTTACACTCCAGTTAGAGATTTGAGATTAACCTTGAAAAAATTCAACTTGCATTTACAAAAGTTTTGCACAAAGCTTAAGCAATTGGCCTCAAATAAGGAGATGGGAAAGGGGGAGGGGAATGTGGATAATCTTATGTTAGCAGCTGGAGCCAAGGTGCTGGCTCCCCTTCTGGGATACCATTTTGTTTGTGCAGTGCAGCTGCACCAGAAAGTTTTTTGTTCTCCCAAGAAAATCCTAAGCCGAATGGATAATTGGTATTCAAGACACATGTTTTCTACCAGCAAATAAGAAAAAAGCACAACGGTATTCTTGAAGAATGCTGATTTTTGGTGTTTTGCAATTCTGCATTTTCCAAAATGGCATCTGTTTTTGTGTGAGACTGAAAAATTTGGAGAAAGATTTTTGTAAAGGAGAATAAAATCATGTCCCTGAGCATTCTGCTCCCTACTCCCTCGAAAGGATATTTGTTTAGTTGGCCCACACTACCAAAAACATTGTCAAGGTAGAAGTTTTTGTAATTCTTGCCCATGTTGCTGACAGGTTTTGAAATGGTATTCCAGTTGCAAATATTTTAAAAGTTACTTTCTGCAGGCTTTTTTCCATTCATCAAATCAACCTTTCTCTTACATTCTCCTAAAAAGTTGCCTGCTAGGTGCATAGATGAATATAATGCTTACAATATATATAGCGCTTTTTGAGGCAGAACTCAAACGTATTTTACAGTCTTCAGTTCGGGGCTATTTATTGTTTGTTGGTGGCTGGAACAGATAGAAAAAGTTTTTAAGAGCTATTTCTTATTCATTTCCATCTCTTTGATTTATCACTAATCAGCCCATAAATTTTGTTTCTGGTTCATACAGATAAAAAAAAAATCCAGTAATTCATTTAGTTTGTCATCCAGATCCTAGATTTGCACAAGGATGAATATTAAGTATAATTACATTGTAAATACCTGTTACAAATTATATAGCTGCCTGGGTGTAGAATGGTTCTAAATACAAATCTCTGTGTTTCCTTCCAGTTCCTTAAAAATCTTCTCAAGCCCCAAGTTCCACATCAGATTTCCAGACTGAATCTAAGAGACTGAAAGTTCTCTCACCTTCTCAAGGTTGTTTATCTACCTTAACTGACAAAGTGTGCTAGAGCCCATGAAATTCTGGGTTTAAGTCCTTCTGCTACTTTGTCCCACCAATATGGAGAAACAGTGCTGCTTAGGTGAGAGAAGTGGTTAATTCAATAAACATTTATTGAGTAACTACTATGAGCAGAATATCTACAGATTGTCATCTGACATAAGAGCCTTAAATTGTATCTATGATTCAGTACTCATTTACATCATTCCTTCATTTATCCACACTAATACCTTTTGATTTAGTCAATTTCTATCTTAAGACTCCAATGTGATATTAATTTGTATGAAAATGATTATTCAGATATGCAAATAGATCTGTGATCCCAAAGATTTGCATATATTCTCCAGTGATGCAGAATGCAACTCACCAGATCTGCTTATCCTAGAACTCTTATCCATGTCCTCCTCCTCTGAATTCATGTATCACCAAGGCAGTATTCACAGTACCAATGGCGACTATGAATATGTCAGCATAGTTCTGAATCACAAAGACATTTATTCAGACACCAGAAAGCCAAGTCCCAACACCAGAAAGCCAAGTCCGTAATGGTAACCAATAAGTCAATATACATTAGCCCTGCAGGGGACAATGCCATTCCCAACACCCCCCACCCCCCCACCCCACCCCACCCCCGTTCCCACAAGCAAACACTCACAAAATTAGCTGTGCTATGGAAGCTATGCCCTCTGTCTCCTCCACCCTAACTGCTCTCACCAACTTCCTCCCAGCTCTGCTCCACCCTTCCTGTTCTATCCATTCAGGAAGCTCCTCCCACCACATGTGATTTAGACTTCCATGCGATTTAAGTAGGTCACATGGCCTATTAATGGGTGAGAAAGATCTTCAAATTAACCAAAAATACATTAACAATACAGCTCAATAAAGGGAGTCCCATCTGACATGCTGGAAACCTCCTTTTCTCTTTCTCCAGAAAGAGCAAAAATGCCAGTGGAAAATTCTGGCTATCCTCTGGCATCTCTTGCCCACACCACATGCCTAGTCCCACTTCTTTTCTCATTGTATATTTTCCTGATGATATTATTTACTTTTGTTCTTCAAAGTTCCTCAATGGTTATTTATATACTATGGGCTACTCATGCCTGCCACTTGATTCTCCATTGATTTCTATGTGACAATTGACTTCAGTTCTCTAGATATTGTTGTGTTCCATTCCTTGCCTCTGGAAGAACATCAATATTTTTTAAATGGCCCTTTGTTTGTATTAAAAGTTTATTGCTGGGCCTAATTCATTTTCCATCTTTTGATTTGTTCCTGATTCAGCTAACCACACCATAAGCTGGAGAACAGACATTCTTCATCTACTTGGTCTTCTATGTGTGAATTGTCAGGCCAAACCTTTTTGGGTGATTGTGGAGATCTTTTCCAAAAAGTGCTGTAATATTCTGGTATGTGATGCAACTAGAACAATGGCAGAGAGAAAACAGAAGCATTTCACTACCCATAATCTCTCTTCAACTTGGACTATATGTTAAGTCTCCTTCATCACTGTCATAAACACCTTTGATGAGAGCCTATTTCCCTAAGTTTCCCTAAGGCTTATTGGTTTTATGATCAGAGAGTAACTGAATAGTGATATAACTTTCAAGGTGTCTTGAATGATTTTGATCTGACATTGGGAGATTTTTCTGGAAGAGTACCTTTAAGTTAATATTTTGCTCTTCTTAAATGTAATGATTTTTCATAGTCAATGATCAGTAAGCTTTGATGGATCTTATATTTCAACATCATTGAGCCAATTATATAATGACAAAGATGTGGTCCATTGCAGAATATCATCTATAAAAATTGACCTGTTCCCTGTTAAGCATCCTCATCAAGAATGCTCTTAATGTTTGTTTGTAGATATCTAATAAAGATTCTGTAGATATGGAAAAGTAGTTATTGATAGGTAGTAGTAGTAGAAAATTGATGCTCTCTTGGTCACCTTTTTTGGTATTAAAATGGTCTGACTTTTTTTCTGCCCACATCATTGGAATCTTTCTGCCCTCCAGATACCTTGGGAATTTATCTCTCTGTGACCTCAAAATGGTATTGTCTCCAGCATGGGTCTTCTCTCTATAATATCAGAGAATCATATTGTCACAAATCTAGTGCTAAAAAGGTTCCCAGAAACCATCTACTTCAGTATCTTCATTTTACAGATAAGGAAACTTAGGTCTTGGGAATCTAAGTAATTTATCCAAGGTCACACAGGTAGTATCAGAGGTGAGATATAAACCCATGTGCTTTGGCTTCAGTCAAGACTCTTTCCAACTCAGTTAAATCTAGCTATTTTTTTTCCCTGCTATCAATGTTCTACTGTTACCTATTTTTTTTGTTAGAAAGTATTTGCTTAAACTAATTTTTTTGATTGCATCCTTTATATTTTTCTCATTATTATTCTTTATTCTAGCTCTTGTGAACTCTGATTTTGGCTATAATAAGTCAATGGACTGACTCTACACAAACAGCTGCTTCAGGGATGACTTTCACATCAGAAAGTCATCTGTTCCTTTCCCATCTGTTAAAATACAGGGTTGTTTCTTTTTTCATAATGACCAGAAAGAGGAGAAATTAGTCACTCTGAAAATCCTTGAAATTCTACAGCCACCAAACAGAAGATTAAGATGCCAGATGTAAAGTAATTAGAGCTAAGTCTTCAAGATAACAAAAGTTTCAAGTAAGTTATGAATCTTTTGAATTAATACCACCAAACTTTAGTACTCAGAGAGCTCACTTAACCATCTCCACTCACCTGGCAGCAAGCACAACATTACATTGTTGTTCAGTGTCAGTTGTAGGCTAAGGACAGTTCAACCAAAAGATCATATATGTGTGTGTGAGAGTGTGTATGTGTGTATGTATGTATATGTATGTATGTATATGTACATGTGTGTGTGTTTATGAACAGAGCATGGGCCAGGGCCAGATGGGCCAATACCATTGACTTCCCAAAGTTTCTTGTCCTCTCAACTCCCACATATTGAAACAGATACTTACTCTAGCTTGGAATGCCTGGGCAGGTTGCTGCCTCAGGCTTGAAAGAAATATGGTCTACTAACCATGTGAGGACCAGTCTTTTATCTAGAGGTCTCTTAAAGCAGGGACCCAACCTGAGCAATTCTGCATCCTACAAATCAAAAAGACCAAGGCATGCCTAGAGTCCAGCCTCCGGCAATACACAATACTTGAAAAACAGAGTGGCTAGATAGTGAGTGGCCAGGAATATAAGAAAAACATTCCAACAAAAAGATATCAAGAGAAAAAAAATCAATAAAAATACAGCACAGAAAATGACTAAGTAGCAGAGAGAACACTAAATGTAGAAGGGAAAGAAAGAGCAAAAGCACAAAGAGAAACCAAACATAATAGCAAATGTTACGAAGGGACATAAACCAATGGTACCTGAAGAGAGACTGAATGATGTGGACAACAAGAAACCAGAATGTCTCCAAACATAAATAAAACTCACAAAGCAAAAGAGTCAGGAATGATTTTAAGTCAGAAATTAGAGGCTTAAGACTTCAGAGAAGCCAAGAAGGACTTATATGATCTGATGCTGAGTGAAAGGAGCAGAACCAGGAGAACTTTGTACACAGCAACAACCACAGTGTGTGAGAGTTTTTTCTGCTAGACTTGGAATTTCGTAATAACGCAAGAACTTATTTTAAAAAAAATTCCAGTGGTGGTTTTCTAAGGCAAAATGCCTTCCACACTCAGAGAAAGAAATATGGAAGTCATTCGCAGAATGTAGCAGATCATGTTTGTGTATGTGTATGTGTTTGTGTATCATGTTCTGATTTGTTATACGATTTCTTTCATTTATCTAAGTCTGACTACATAGCATGACTATAGTGAAAACATACTCAATAGGAAAGTATATGTAGAACCTATACAGAATTGTATGCAGTCATGGGGAGGGAGAGGGGTAGTAGGGGGTAGGTGTGGGGGGGATAAAATCTTAATTTTATGGCAGTGATTGTAAAACACTAAAAAATAATAATAATAAAATACATAAATAAAAAAGAAAAAAGAAAATAGAGGCTTAATGCATGAATACAAAGCACACTTACATTATGAAAAATTGAAACCATATTGAAGAATCTATCTAAAGAAGTAATAGATTAATATTTTTAAAACAGAAATATGCTGAAGTGGAGGAAAATTGTCAGAAGACAAACAAAGGGAAAAACTTAAAAAAAACAACACATTAATTCTATCCATGCCAGAGTGCTGACCTTAAAGAGGAGATGTGTAGAGATAACTTAAAAACTGTAAGTCATCCAGAACATGACATGAAAAACCTGAATGTACAATACACCAAATAATACAAGAAAACTTTCTACAATTTATGAATGCAGACAAGAAAGCATTAATCAAGAGAATAGACAGGTCGCTGTCAGATAAAAACCCCATAATGCAAACTCTAAGACACATCAAAGTTAAATTGAACAGTTTCAATGCCAAACAACTAATTTTGCAATGGCCAGGAGCAAGACCTTCAGACATGAAAGAAAACCCATTTGAATAATACATGATTATTTAGCAGTTACAAGAAATCAAAGAAAGAAATGGAATAATTTGTTCCAAAAAACAATAGGGCTCATATTGCAACTCAAAATGATATGCCCTGAAAAAATGAGCTTAATCTCAGTGAAAAAAGTGGACATTCAACAAAAAAGAGGTAAGCAGAGTCATTTGTTTAATTTATAAGCCTCTCAAAGAAAATAAGAAGAAGAGGAAAGAAAATTGTCAAGAAAATACTAAATAATCAAATGGTGGCTTTTGCTAGTCTGGGGAGGTGAGGGAGGAAGAAAAAACAGCTTGGAACTTAAAATGCAACAAAATACAAATTTAATTTAATTTGTAAAAGAAAGTGAAAATATTTTTTCAAAAATAAAACTAATTATCTCATTTTACAGCTTAATATCCATGGATAGGATATGAGGGGAGATTAACCTGTGTGGAAAAGAAAGAAAAAGATTATTAAGGAATTTTTTAAAGGACCCAAAGGGTTAAATATATCAGGAGAAGCAAAAGTGAAATAGTTGAGCTGAAGCAGCATGAGCTAAATCCCCTACCCCCAAAGGGGAATCAATGTCTTTTGTAGCAGTGAACAACAGAGCAGGTGAATTCATTAAAGAGTCAAAGGAAAGTAGATGACAGAGGAGAATACATTCTTCCTAAGTCAGTGGCTGAACAGTGAAGGGTAAATGATTCTTTTTGTCTTTCAACATGAGACAATCTGCTCAAGAAAGGGGTGAAGGCAGTAAAGAGGAGTGTTTGAGAGTAGGGGTCTCAAAGTGAGATTCTCACTCCAGAGAGAAGGGATGAAGTGGCACTAACAAGACTTTCCATAAGAAAGTCTGAGATCATGGTATGCAATGTGGACCTTATGGCATATGTACTCTAGAAGTTTCCATAAGCAATTTTTGACCAAGAAATAAAGATGTATAGATTCTTAGAGGCAGTCAGAATTCAGATTGACAAGGGAGAATTATATCTATATCTATATATACATATATATATACACATATACATGTGCATATGCATATACATGCAGAATACACGAATCAAAAAGAGTAACAGCATGATCTTAGGGACAGCAAGCATAAATGTCATTGGGGAAGGACTTTGACCATATAATTTGGGGCACAGAATAATAGATTTTAATCTCACCCTAAACAAAGAAAAATACATACCCACTAATCATACACTTAAATGTAAATGGACTGCACAACTCAACAAAACGAAAGAAAGTTATAGAATGAACAACAAAACAGAATCTACAATCTTTTGCATTGAAGCAGTAAAGACACTTAAAAGAATTAATCTGGGAGGCTAGAATAAAACTTGTTGTGCATCTGGTGAATGAAAAAGAAAAAACAGGATTTTCAACAATGCTATCAGACAAGCAAAATAAGCAGGGAACTGATATTATGCTTCAAGTAACCAAAGTAAACCATATAACATCAGCAATATATACACATACATACACATATTATATATACATGTATGTATAGGCATGTATACATACATGAACATATATGTGTATGTGTAGGTAGGTATACGCACACATATATATCCACTTACACACAATATATGTACTATCTAGAGGAAAATTTAAATTCATAAGCAAAAAAGCTGCATTGTTAAAACATAGTAACAGTAACTATAAGAAATGTTAATATTCCTGACTCAAATACAGACAAATGTTTTAAAAGGGAAAAAACCCTATCAAAAATGAAAAATATAGAATAGAACAAACTATACTAAAGAATTTAGGGTTGAAACATTTATGGTACTTTCTGAATGGAAAAAATACCGACTGTATTTTGAAGCATTATATGATACATTTTTAAAACTGGATTATATAGTATGGCATAGAAAAATGTAAATTAATGCTAAAAGTAAAAATACTACACATTCTTCACAACCATGATGCAAGAAAAATACTGTATAATTAACAAACCAACCTAAAACCCAATTCTATGAAATGAATAATGAAGTTGATACCCTTCACTAGCTTGATTAAAAAGACAAGGGAGAAAAATTAAATCAACAAAGTAAAACAGTGAACAAATCAAACCAATCAATGAAATCAAACTTAACAGTGAATTTTTAAAAAAAAATCAAACACCATCTGGGCTACCTCCCTAACTCAAAATTCACCATGAGTTGAGTACACAGCAGGTAGTTGTATGGTATGTTATGGGTCTGCTGTCCTGAAACTATATTTTATGAGCTCCAACTAGCAGGTTTTCCTTAAGCAGCCAGCCAGGAGACACAATAAGTTCATAAAAAAGACTAATAATAGATAGTATAGTAAGAACACTAGCTACAAAATATCTCCCCCACAAACCTAGGGCAGTCTGTCCCCAAAATATAGTTTCAATGGGAAGAGTAACAGCAAATGAGCCAAATGTGGTGGGGCACATATGTGATGAACACAAGTGGCCAATACAACTCATGCCTACATTATGGCAAGGCTTCAATGTCCTATCTTTCCTGAGTGTCCTCAAAAGTTCTACTCTTAATTGCCAGGTCTACCTATCCTTGAAACTATGACCACAGTTACCAGAGGTCAGACTCTTTGAAGCTGTTTCACTTTTCAAGTCATTGCCTCTTTATGTAAGTGTCTGACAGGGGAAGGGGGAGGAGAGGCAATGTGTCTACTCCCTCCACAGTGCAATTCTAGGGAGTACAGGAAGGTTTGTGTAGTATGACCTCTCTGCCTCTAACTCTCTCAAAGTGATTCATTCTAGAAGTCTTGGGTGAGGCGTCTTCTACTAGAAGATTCCCTCCTACTTCACCATCGCACAGGGATCATACTCCACAAAGCTGCCTGTACTCCCCTGGAATGAAAACTGTCTCTAGGGCCAGTAGACTTAGTTATTGTAAGGTCTCCAGGATTGTATCTAATATTCAGTCAGACAATGCCTATTTCCATTTTCAATTCAACCACAGAAATGTGTTCATATGTCATAAAGGCATGACAGAGCATGGTCACAACTTTATAATCAGAGATGAACAATTCACATACATACATGTGGGTATGGCTTATATTTTTGGATTATTGTTAACAATTCTGTTTTCTTCCTATAGGTTTCCTTTTTAGAGATCTGTTTATCTTAAGGTTGTAATTTCCCTTAATGATACACATTCCCATTAAATCTCTGTCTGTCTCTTTCTGCCTCTGTCTCTGTCTCTCAGTCTCTGTGTGTCTCCAAGTCCCTAAAGGAACCAAAGAGGGGGACAGAGCTAAGATGGCGGCATAGAATCAGGGACCTGCTAGAGCTCTCCCTTCAAACTCCTCAAAAAACCTGTAAAAAAAATTACTCTAACCAAATTCTAGAGCAGCAGAGGCCACAAAAGGACAGACTGAAACAAATTTCCAGCCCAAGACAATCTGAGAGCTAGAGCATGCCTTAGGGGACTGAATTACTGGCAACTACTGCAATTTCCAAATTTCTCAACCCACAAATGCCAAAGACAGCTTTGAAGGTCAGTGGAAAGGGTCTCTCACTTGGCTGAGAAGGGAATGTGTTCTGGACCCAGCGCCAGACCTGGCCCCAACCCCAGCCCCAGTCACTGCTGAAGCAGAGGCTGCTTCTAGAGCCTGACACTTAACAAAGAGCTCAAAAATCAAGTAATTGACTGGGAAAATGAGCAAATGGAGGAAAAAGAAATAGACCATAGATTCTCACTTTTCTGGTGAAGACATCATTGGTGACAAGGAAGATCAAAACATACATCCAGAAGAAGACAACAAAGCCAAAGCTCCTGCATCTAAAGCCTCAAAGAAAAATATAAATTTGTCTCGGGCCATGGAAGAGCTCAAAAAGGATTTTTGAAAATTAAGTAAGTGATGTAGAACAAAAATTGGGAAGAGAAATGAAAGTGATGCAAGAAAATCATGAACAAAGAGTCAATAGCTTGCTAAAGGAAACCCCCCAAAAAATGCTAAAAAAAAATAACAGCTTTGAAATTAGACTAACCGAAATGGCAAACAAAGTCCAAAAAGCCAATGAGGAGAAGAATGCCACATAAAGCAGAATGGGCCAAATGGAAAAAGAAGTCCAAAAGCTCACTGAAGAAAATAATTTCTTAAAAATTAGAATGGAGCGAATGGAAGCTAATGATTTTATGAGAAATCAAGAAATTATAAAACAAAACCAAAAAATCTTAAAAATAGAAGACAATGTGAAGTATCTCATTGGAAAAGCAACTGACCTGGACAATAGTTCCAGGAGAGATAAGCCTAGACATCGTCTTTCAAGAAATTATCAAGGAAAACTGCCAGAACCAGAGGGCAAAATAGATTCTGAAAGAATCAACCAATTACCTCCTAAAAGAGAAACCAAAAGGAAAAATCCTAAGAATATTGCAGCCAAATTCCAGAGTTTCCAGGTCAAGGAGAAAATATTATAAGCAGGCAGAAAGAAACATTTCAAGTATTGTGGAAACAGAATCAGGATAACACCAAATTTAGCAGCTTTTACACTAAGGAATTGGAGGGTATGGAATGTGATATTCTAGAAGTCGAAGGAGATCAGAATAAAATCAAGAATCACCTACCCAACAAAACTGAGTATCATATCTCAGAGGAAAAAAAATGGAACTTTAATGAAATAGAGGACTTCCAAGCATTCTTCTTGAAAAGCCCAGAGCTGAGCAAGAAATTTGATTTTTAAATGCAAGAAGCAAGAGAAGCATGAAATGGTAAACAGGAAAGAGAAACCCTAATGGACTTACTAAATTTGAACTGTTTACATTTCTACATGGAAAGATGATATTTGTAGCTCATGAGACCTTTCTCTATATATGCATGTATTTTTGTATGCATATATATATGTGTGTGTGTGTGTGTGTATGTATATGTATGGAGAAAGAGAGACAGACAGAGACAGAGACACAGAGAGAGACAGAGACAGAGGGCACAGGGTGAGCTGAATATGAAGGAATGATACCTAAAAAAGAAAATTAAGTATTGAGAGAAATGTACTAAGAGAAAGGGAAAGGTAGAATGTAGTAAATCATCTCAATGGAGGGGAAGAAGGGGAAGATGAGAGCTGAGCCTTCATTTCATCAGATTTGACCTCAGGAGGGAATGATATACACACACTCAATTGGATATGGAAGTTTATCCATATAAGGATAAGTAGAAAGGAAGGGAATAAGAGAGAGGGGATAATAGAAGGGAGAGTAGATTGGGGAAAGTGGTAATCAGAAGTAAACACTTTTGTAGAGGGACAGGTCAAAGGAGAGAATAGAATAAATGCAGGGCAGGACAGGACAGAGGGAAATATAGTTAGTCTTTCACAATATGACTGTTATGGAATTGTTTTGCATGACTCCACATATATAACCTATATCAAATTGCTTGCCTTCTCAAAGGGAGGGGGCAAGGGAGAGAATGTGGAACTCAAATCTTTGAAAATGAATGTTAAAATTGTTTTTTACATGCAACTAGTAAATAAGATACATGGGCATTAGGGTATAGAAATCTATCTTTCTCTACAGGAAAGTGGATAGACTCTTTTTCTGCAGTCAGAAGATCTCAGTTCAAATCTGGTTTTAGATACTAGCTGTGCTACTCTGGTCAAGTCAAGTCATTTCTGTCTGTCTCAGTTTCCTCCACTATAAAAGGGTGATAATCATATCACTTGACTCCCATAGCTATTATGAGGATCAAATGAGACACGTTGTAAATTACCATAATGCCTGGCACATAGTAGGTACTCTATGAATGCTAGTTGTAATTTACTGTTCTCCCTTCAGAACTTTATTACTGTTGAGGACATAACCATCCTCCCATTACCCATGATCCAAGCTTAGGTGTCATCTTATACATTCTCTCAAGATCCAAAAAGTTCAATCTGTTGCCAAGTCCTGGGCTTTCTGCTTTCATATTATCTCACATATATGTCACCTTCTCTCCTCTGATCTCACAATCACTCCAGTGTAAGCCCATATTGCCTCACATTTGAACTATTACAGTAACCTTCCGATTGGTCTCTTTGCTTCAAATCTTCCCATACTCCAATCTGTCTACCATTAAACTATCAATCAATCTTCCTAAATCACAGATATGACCATGATATGCTCCCATTCAACAGCTCCAGTGGTTTCTTGTTGTCTTCAATTCTTTGATTTCATTTATTCTTCTTTTATTATTTCCTAAATCATTGAATATGGAGGTTGATGATACAGTGTTCAATGGTCTGGAACAGGTCACAAATATCTCTAACCTCTGCTGCAACCACTCTTAGCTCAGTGCTAGGCACAAAGTATGTGATAAAGAAAAATTCATTAGGTTTGAATTATTTTAGCTCTTAATTCTAAAGCATATTTTTTATCAAATTGAATAGCTGACAGAAAATTGAGAATACAAACTGGATCAATTAAATATTGCAGAATAAGCTTTCTGTAATATAAATAAAATGTCCACACAAGAGAAACTTTTTCATTTCTAAGAGGAAAAAAATGAGATGCCCAATATCAAAACCACCTAGTTAAATCATTCAAGAAGCATGATCTAGTTTCTTATAAAGTCAATACATTTTTTTCCTTCAAAATTACATAAGCAACTTGGCTTTAAGACACCACTATTCACTTTTAAGCTTAAGGCACACAAACAGAATGAAATGGAAAGCTGAGTAAATAGCCAGACAATTCAGAGCAAACAAACAAAAACTGCTACTATTGAAGAGAAAGTCTGAGTAGAAGGCAAGCTAATTCTCCCTACTGTTAGCTGAGCTCCTGATCTTATTTAAGACTGGCCACCAGCCACTCTACCCTATCTCAGGCATTTCACTTTTTTCTATCCATTGTGTCTTGACTTATAATTTCATTTCTGTTGGCCCTTTAGCCTCAAGTAACACAGAAATAAAAAAAAATTTTTTAAAAATAGACTCTGATTTCAGCCCCACTATTGACTCTCCACTATTTTAATGCCTGCTCCTCTTGCCACTTTCTCCTGATCTGGGGACTTGGAGCAAATTAAGTTACATATGTTCTTTACAATGACACCCACAAAGAAATAATAGGGACGTTGTCGCTCATTAGCTTATTATTAGCATGTCACTTATTAACAATCAGATTTTTTTCAGTTAAAGTCAACATAATTTAGTAGAAAAGTCATTGGGCCAAGAGTCAAGAAATCTGGTTTCTGGTGGCCTAGAGATCTAGTATATTCAAGGACATAGCAGAAAGACTGTAAAAATAATTCAAATTGAAGGGAGAGTAAGATGGTGGAGTAGTAATATGAACATGCTGTAGCTCTACCCCCGAAGCCCATAAAATACCTGTAAAAAATGACTCTAAACAACTTCTAGAATAGTAGAAGCCACAAAACTAGAGAGTGAAAGTGATTTCCAGTCCAAGGCAGCCTAGAAGGCTAAGAGGGAAGGTCTATCATGCCAGGGTCAAAGTGGAGTGCAGCCCAGCCTTGGCTGCCTGGTATAGCAAGGCATGGCAGGGACAAGACTGGAACAGGCTTCAGGGTGCAGAATCACCAACAGCAGTTATGGTTCTCAGAATTCTCAACCCACAAACAACAAACGTCAAAGTCAGCCTCAAAGGTCAATGGGAATGCTTTTTCACCTGGGTGAGAAGGGAGCAGGGTCTGGACCTAGCCCTGGGTTCAGGGAGGTGGCAGCCATAGAAGCACAGCATCTGTTTTTGGAACCCTTGGCCTAAAGACCCCAGGGGACAAAAGCATCTGATCTGGGTCTCAGTTCTGAGTGGCAGTCCTGGGGTGAGGAAGAATGATGGCCTGGTAGAGCTTGTGGAGGCTCTGGAGAAGGAATTCTACTCACAGATTCTGAACAGAAAAGCTTATGGTTGCTCCCAGACCAGAGTGCAGGCCAGGAGAGGAGTAAACTCATCTCACTTGATTGTGCCAGCTTGGAGGAACTGAGAATTTACAGACCCCTAGAGCATACCCTCCACTTGACAAAGGACTCAAAAGTCAAGTGACTGACTGGGGAAATGTCCAAAAAATGGGAAAAAATAAGACTATAAAGAGTTACTTTCTTGGTGAGTAGGTATTTTCTTCCATTCTTTCAGATGAGGAAGAACAAGGTATTTTATCAGAGGAAGACGTAAAAGTCAAAGCTTCTGCATCCAAAACCTCCAAAATAAATATACAATGGTCTCAGGCCATGGAAGAGCTCAAAAAGGATTTTGAAAATCAAGTGAGAGAGGTAGAGAAAAAATTGGGAAGAGAAATGAGAGAGATGCAAGAAAAGCATGAAAAGTAAGTCAACAGCTTGCTAAAGGAGACCCAAAAAAATGCTGAAGAAAATAACACCTTTAAAAATACACTAACCCAAATGGCAAAAGAGGTCCAATGAGGAGAAGAATGCTTTAAAAAGCAGAATTAGCCAAATGGAAAAAGAGGTTTAAAAGCTCACTGAAGAAAATAGTTCTTTATAAATTAGAATGGAACAGATGAAAGTTAATGACCTTATGAGAAACCAAGAAATTACAAAACAAAACCAAAAGAATGAAAAAATAGAAGACAATGTGAGATATCTCATTGGAAAAGCAATTGGAAAATAGATCCAGGAGAGACAATTTAAAAATTATGGGACTATCTGAAAGCCATGATCAAAAAAAGAGCCTACACATCACCTTTCATGAAATTATCAAGGAAAACTGCCCTGATATTCTAGAACCAGAAGGTAAAATAAATATTGAAAGAATTCACTGATCATCTCCTGAAAGAGATCCAAAAAGAAAAACTCCTAGGTATGTTGTAGCCAAATTCCAGAGTTCCCAAGTCAAGGAGAAAATATTGCAAGCAGCTAGAAAGAAACAATTCAACTATTGTGGAAATACAATCAGTATAACACAAGATCTAGCAGCTTCTACATTAAGGAATCAAAGGGCTTGGAATATGAGATTCCAGAAGTCAAAGGAACTAAGATTAAAACCAAGAACACCTACCCAGCAAAACTGAGTATAATACTTCAGGGAGAAAAATGATCATTCAAAGAAATAGATGACTTTCAAGTATTCTTGATAAGAGGATCAGAGATGAATAGAAAATTTGATTTTCAAACACAATAATCAAGAGAAGCATGAAAAGATAAATAGGAAAGAGAAATCATAAGGGACTTACTAAAGCTGAAATGTTTACATTCCTACATGGAAAGATCATATTTGTAACTCTTGAAACTTTTCTCAGTATTTGGGTAGGTGGAGGGATTATATACACATATATAGATAGAGGGCACAGAGTAAGTTGAATAGGAAGGAATGATATCTAAAAAAATAAAATTAAGGAGTGAGAGAGGAATATATTGGGAGGAGAAAGGGAGAGATGGGGTGGGGTAAATTATCTCTCATAAAGAGGCAAGAAAAAGCTTTTTCAATGGAGGCAGAATGGGAGGAGGTGAGAGTGAAAAAGTGAAGTTTACTCTCATTATATTTGGCTTAAGGAGGGAATAGCACGCACACTCAATTTGATATGAAAATCTATCTTATACTACAGGAAAGTAGGGGAGAAGGGGATAAGTAAGGTGTGGAGAAGATGATAGATGGGAAGGCAAATGGGAGGAGGGAGTAATTAGAAGTAAATACTTTTGGGGATGGACAAGTTCAGAAGAGAAAACAGAATAAATGGGGGTAGGATAGGATGGAAGGAAATATGACTATTATGAAAGTCTTTTGCATAGCTGCACATGTATAGTCTATATTGAATTGCTTGCCTTCTCAGTGGGGATGAGTGGGGAGGGAAGAAGGGAGAGAAGTTGGAACTCAAAGTTTTAAGAACAAATGTTGAGAACTGTTTTTGCATGCAACTGGGAAATAAGAAATACAGATAATGGGGTAAAGAAATCTATCTTGCCCTACAAGAAAAGAGAGAAGATAGGGATAAGGGAAGGGAGGGCTGTGATAGAAGGGAGGATATATTGGGTAAAGGGGTTATCAGAATGCACACTGTCTTGGGGCAGGGGGAGAGGAGAGATGGGGAGAAAATTTGGAACTCAAAATCTTGTGGAAATGAATGTTGAAAACTAAAACTAAATAAATAAATTAAAAATAATAATAATTCATCTGCTTACTGCTAACCAAATCTTAAAATCACAAGTTTCCTTCAAGATTCATCTAAATGCCATATTCTACATGAAGCCTTTTCTAAACCCCTTCTGTCTAAAACCATTCACTCAGTATTTATTTTTAATTAATATTCTTTATAATGACAGAGAATAAGTATATTTTATATATTTACATATGTTCTATATATGTATATTCTATCAATGTATTCTATATATGTGTTCACATCCAACCAATTAGAAATTCAATGAAAGGAGAGATTGCTTCACTTTTCAATCTGTATCCACGATACTTTACACAGTACATAAGACATAGTAGGCACTTAAAACTGTTAGCTGATTAACTGATTGATTGACACTGATTCTTTGGGAATGAATAACAATATTCATTCAAATAATAATAATAATAGCAGAAGAAACCTAGTATAAAGTACTTGTTAGAAAACTAAAGGACTCAGGCACAGGAAGTATTTACATACCTATTTCACAGTAAGAGCTGAACTTTGGGGGAATAAAAAGGAAAATACAGGAAATGAACAGGTGGCTACAAACTTGGGGCTAAAATTTACTTTTCTGGATCATGATGAATAGGAGAATCATCTTTTCACTAAGGATGGAATATATCTCATAAGACTTGGAAAGAAGCGTTTTCTATAGGCATACCAATTTCATTAAATGCTCTCTGTACTAACAAAGAAGAAAGATGGAGAAAATATATACATTGCATATTTTTATATGACATATGAGATGATATGAGATGATAAGGTCCTGCACTAGAGTGGTAGCAGTCTCAGAGAAGAGAAGGAGATCACAATGTCAAGAGATGTTGCAAAAGTGAAATCAACAGAGCTTGGCAACAGTTTGGATATGGAGGGTAAGTGAGGAGTCCAGGACGACTCCTAGGTTGGGAGCTGGAGGATGATGTTGCCATCACCAGTAGTCATCTATCTTTTGCCTCCATTTTTACCTAGCCTTTAACTCCTGAATGGATGTTGCCTCAGACAAACAGGAACCTGGGGAAAACTTTAACTTAAAAAGATCATAGTTTCCATTGTGTCTGGGGCCATTGCCAGTTGACTTGACCTATGTCTTATTACTAGATGACTCTGGAGAAGAAGGTGAGGCTGGTGACTCTGCATAGCCCTCCCTCACTCAAATCCAATTCACTTGCTAGTCAAGACATCACCCTCTTGATGTCACTGGTTCTCTTTGAGATTGAAGGACAAACAGCAACAACAACCTGGCAGCTAAGAGGTTCAGTGGATACAGTTTTGGACCTGGAGTCAAGTGGACCCAAGTTCAAATCCAATCTCAGATGCGTAACTAGCTGTGTGACCTGGAGAAAGCTTTTTGACTTCTGCCTCACTTCCCTAATATAAAAATGGGGATAATAATAATACCTATCTTAGAGAGATGCAAATCAAAACAACTCTGAGGTACCACATCACACCTATAAGATTGGCAAACATGACAGAACAAGAAAATGATAAATGCTGGAGAGGATATGGGAGAGTTGGAACACTAATTCATTGTTGGTGGAACTGTGAGCGCATCCAACCATTCTGGAGAGCAATTTGGAACTATGCCCAAAGGCCTACAAAAATGTGCATACCCTTTGACCCAGCAATATCGCTACTAGGACTATATCCCCAAGAGATCATAAAAATGGGAAAGGGTCCCACATGTACAAAAATATTTATAGCAGCACTCTATGTAGTTGCCAAAAACTGGAAGTCAAGGGGATGTCCATCAATTGGGGAATGGCTGAATAAATTATGGTATATGAATGTAATGGAGTACTATTGTGCCATAAGAAATGATGAACAAGAAGACTTCAGAGAGGCCTGGAAGGACTTATATGACCTGATGCTGAGTGAAAGGAGCAGAACCAGGAGAACTTTATGCACAGCAACAACCACAGTGTGTGAGAGTTTTTTCTGGTAGACTTAGATTTTTGTAATAACACAAGAACTTCTGAAAAAAAAAAAAAATCCCAATGGTGGACCTCAAGGCAAAATGCCTTCCACACTCAGAGAGAGAAATATGGAAGTCACTCACATAATGTAGCAGATCATGTTTGTGTATGTGTATCTGTTTGTGTATCATGTTCTGATTTGTTATACGGATTCTTTCATTTATCTTAGTCTGACTACATAGCATGACTATAGTGAAAATATACTCAATAGGAAAGTATATGTAGAATCTATACAGAATTGTATGCAGTCGTGGGGAGGGAGGGAGGTAGTGGGGGGTGGGTGGGGAGGGATAAAATCGCAATTGTATGGCAGTGATTGTTAAACATTAAAAAAATAAAAAAAATTAATAATAAAAAAAAATAATAATAATACCTATCTCTCAGTGTTTTTGTGGGTATCAAATGAAATATTGTTTGTGATGAGCTTTGCACACTTCAAAATTCTAAATAGATGTTTTATCATCATATGCCATGGTTATTATTTATTGTAGTATTTCTGTATTTTTTAAATAATTTAATATGTATAAAACAATCACCATTTTTATTAGGTTCCATTTTTTATGTGCCACTGATGAAGCTTTAGATTATTTTATCTGTCACCTCATTTCCCATAAGCTCCATTGATGTTATTGCGTGACTTGGCATAGGGTAATGGTTTGGGGGTATACAATGTCAAATTATAACAGAACTGACTGCACTCCAAATGAAGTCGGATGAAGGCAAAGTACAGTAAGATTACCACCTTCCTGTTCCTGACCGTCATTTCTCTCTTACTGTGGCATGACATCATTTTAGTTTTTGTGCCTGCCATATCACCCTATAGACATATTAAGCTTGCAGTCCACTAAAACCCCCAGATCTTTTTTCAGTACAACCACTACCTAAACTTGACTCATCTCTATTATGCTTATGAAGTTTGTTTTCTCATCCTATTGTAAAACCTCATATCTATCCCTCTTGAATTTCATCTTATTAGGTTTGGTTCAATATATTAGTTGGTCAAGATGTTTTTGGATCATGATTCTACTTTTTTAATATTTTAGTTCTTTCACAATTGTGTCATCTGCAGGTTTTAAAAGGATATAATCTATGCTTGTATATAAGCCTGGATAAACCTGTTTATTAGCAGACCCACTCCCTCTGAGTCATAATGACATTGAGCCATTAATAACTAATCTTTGAATCTAGCCATTTAACTATTCCAAACCTATCTGATTGTATTACTGCCTAGTCAATATATATTCCCATCACCTCTATAAGCATAGCATGACAACTTTAATAAAAACTTGGCTCAAATCTAAGTATGCCATAACCATACCATTCCCTTTACCTATTAGTTTAATAATCATGTCAACAAAGAAAATGAAGTCAGCCTGGAATGACATTATTTGTGAAACTATGAAGGCTCTTTATAATCACTGCCTCTCTTTTAACTTTCATAAGATCATCGTGCAGGGACCCATGTTTGAAATCCCTGTGTCATCCCACATTCCTTACTCACACTCACCCTTCTTATCCAATACATTTCCAAATCTTATTTTTCTATCTTCACATCTCTAACATGCATCTACTTATCACCTCTTACATCAATATATCTCATCTGGATTACTTCAGTAGCCTTTTATTTGATCTCCCTGCCTCATCTCTCCCGACTCCAATTTATCCTCCACTCACCTACCAGAGTTAATTTTCTAAAGCTTGGGTGTGCCCATATCACCCCTCTGCTCAAGAAACTTTAGTTGCCCCCTAGATCAAACATAAGTTACAATATTTGGCATTTAAAGCTCTTCATAACTTGGATCCTTCCTATGTTTTCCCTCTCTCCTATACATTGAATAATCCAGCTACACTTGACTACTTGTTACTTCCTAAGCACAGTCCACCTTCCATCTCTATACCTATACACTCATTGTCCCCATGCCTGCAATTCTCTCTTTACCTACCCTTTTGTTTTGCCTGCTCTCCTTCAAGACTCTACTCAATTCATACTTTCTGCAGAAGGACTTTCCCCAGCTCTCAGCTTCTAATATCTCTCTCTCTAAGATTGCTTTACTTCTCTTTTGCATATATCTTACGAGTATCTAATTATTTACATGTCTTTCCCATTAAAATACTCCTTAACTCCTTAACTTTAAAAGCAAGGACAATATTTACTTTTCCTTATATCCCTAGATCTTAGCATGGCTCTTGGCACCTAATAAGCACTTGGTAAATGCTTGTTAAGTACCTGAGCAAGCGTAATGGGAGGATACTGTCATTACCCCATCCTCTTCTACATCCTCTGAGACTTTAGATCAACAAATATTATCCAAATCATTTATATCTTCTTCGTCTTCACTGGTTCTTTACCTTCTGTCTACAAACATACTCCCTGCACTAAAAAACAAATAAAGCCTTCCCTTCACTTTGCTACCTCCTTTCTAACAGTCATTGCCTCTCTCCTCTGTTTCTATTCCTGCTGACTCCATCTCCTTACCATACACTCTTTTTCTTAACTTCTTTCAACTTGACTTTTGCCACCAATATACTAAAACTACTCTCCCATAGAATCATTAGTGACCTCCTAATCCCCAAGCCCAATGGTCTTTTCTCAGGCTTTGTGAGCCTTAATCTCACTGTGGCATCTCTTTCACCCAGATAATCACTGTCTCCTTCTTGAATCTTTCCCTTTCCTTTGACTTCCAATATACTGCCTCTCCTCTTATCTCTCTAAACACTCCTATATCTCTCTTCTGCGTATTTCAACACCCCAAACATAGGCTTTCAAAAGCTTCTGTCCTTCGCCCTTCTTTTTTCTTATCACTATGCAATCCTTTCCTTGGTGAACAAATCTAATCCTACCTGAATACAAATAATTTCCAGACTTATATCCAATTCCAATCTCTCTCCCAAGCTTGACTTCATATTTGCACTTTCACTGCACATCAACCAATCAATGAGAATTTATTGAGTGCCTATCACGTACCAGGTACTATGACATAAAGGCAAAAAAAACAAAAACAAAAACAAATACCAGTCTTCATCCTCAAAATATGTACCATTCTGTTGGAGCTCACACTATATCTCCAAATGAATGACCTTCAACAGTTCAAACTCAAATTTCCCAAACCATTCTCTATCTTCTGACCCCAAGCAGCCCTCTTTGCCTACTTTCCTTCATTCTGTTAATGGTACCACAATTCTAAAGTCTCAAGGAACAATCTTGGTCAAATGTGCCCCTCCTCCCATATGCAATCAGTAGCTCATATTACATCCATTCCATCTCCAAATTATTTTTTGAGTCTATTTTTCCATTCCAATTACCACCACCTTAATTTAGGTCTTCATTTTGACTCTCCTTTCTTCCCCCTGTAAATCATACTAGATGCCCTTTCTAGACAAATCCTCAAAAAAGTACAGCTTACATACTGTTCCATTGCTCAAAATTTTCCTGTGACTACGTGTGAGACAATACAAGCAGGCAACTAACTCACCAGTGAAGATGACTGTATGCTAATAATAATTGGAATAATGAGTTAACGTTCATTTCCTAGTTTGATAAAATTTCAATGGACTCAATTAATGGGGGCATTTTTTCAATTATTCTAGATCACAAACCATCAGTACTTCATTATAGTCTAATTTTTGTCCATGCCTGTTTACAAATTCTCTGTAAAGGAATTAACATCCTAGAGACTTTTATTTTGGGTCTTTTGATATCAGCGCAATATTTGGACTATCCATCTGTTATTTCTAGATGTCTTTATATGACTGGCCTATATATTTTCTCTTGACCATACATTCCTTGATAGCATCTTTTATTCCATTTCTTGCATGCAAGTCAACATTGATAATATGCTGTAGTCTACTTATACTCACCACATGACTTTCCAGTGATTTGTGGTCACCTATAATTTTAGTTTTTCTGGAATCAGAGCATCCCACGATTTGCAGCTATGGAACACCATAGTGAAAATACTGATTTTAAGAAAATTGTGCATTTTTAAAAGTGAGCAGTTGGAATCATTGATTGCCTGCAATTTTTAAAAAAGTAATCTCACCACCTTTATTTCTCCAGATAAAGTCTGGAATCAGTTCATCATTATCTGCAAGGCCTTTTATGGGTGTGTACATATACATGTGTAAAGCCATTGTTGTTGTTCAGTTGTGTTCAACATTTTGTGACCCCATTTGGGGTTTTCTTGCTAAAGATACTGGAGTGGTTTGCCATTTCCTTCTCCAGCTCACTTTACAGATGAGGAACCAAGACAAACAGGGTTAAGCAACTTGCCCAGGGTCACACAGCTAGTAAGTGTCTGACTGGATTTGAACTCAGAGAGATGAGTCCTACTGACTCTATCCACCTAGCTGCCTGTAAACATGCTTACATACATACATGCATACATACATACACCTATCTACATATGTATATACACATATATAACTGTATATCATAACATTTATTTGTGTATATATGTCTCTATCTATCTATATTATAGATATACATACAGACTCACATATGATATAGAGAGAGAAGGACTCGCTCAGTTGCTTCATTGATATGGAGAACTCTCACTTAAGGAGATTCCCTTTACCAAGACAAGTTAGCACTTTTTCTGAACTTTAGAATCATTGTTGTGTGTTCATCCTACATTTTTGAAGAAGACCATGATATCAGAGAAATGATGACATGACTTGCACTTGACTTTGTTTTGAGTGAGAGAGGGCTATGCAAGGGCACCTGCCTCACTTTCTCCTCCTGAGCCATCTGGATCCAGTGACCAGATATTCACCCACTTTAGAATCAGAATTACCTGGAGTAATAGCTCACAAGATATGTTCTGGGAACCCCCAGGGATTCCTAAGGTCCTTTCAGGGAGAGGTCTGTAGATCAAAAATATTTTTAATATTAAAATATTTTCATATTCAATATAATAGATATGTGTATATTTATATATATGTACATGTGAATATTTATGCACACAGACATATGTATGTAAAACCCACAAAAGGTCCTCAATTTTTAAGAGTATAAAGGGATACTGAAACCAAAAATTTGATGACCACTGGCCTAGAGCACTGAAATGTCAGATGACTTACTTAAGGTCACGTAGCGAGTATACCTGAATTTCTCTTTCTATGCTGCTCCTCTTCTCCCTCTCTCTCAAGTCAAATAAAACAAGTAATTAATTGTAAGAGAAAGTTAAAATCTAATTATATTTTGCTGCAATAAATAGGAAGGTAAAATCTTAATTCCTGCAAATGCATGTATGGGAAGTTAGGATAAAGCACAGAATCTGGACTCAGGAAGACTTGAGTTCAAATCCGACCTCAAATATTTAGTAGCTCTGTGACCCTGGGCAAGTCAATTAACTCTATTTGCCTCAGCTGTCTCATCTGTAAAATGAGTTGGAGAAGGAAATAACAAACCACTCCAGTATCTTTACCAAGAAAATCCCAAATAGGGTCATAAAGAGTCAGAGCTGACTGAAATGACTGGACCCACAACATTGTTTATATCTTTCCAAAAGTCCTTCTGAAGTAATAGCAAGGCTAGTCATTAGTAAATATTTACTGATTACTATGAGCCAGAAATAGTTCTATGTGCTAGAGATATAATTATAAGTAATTTAACAACTGCCATTTGTGCTAGGAGATTTTA
Organism: Notamacropus eugenii; assembly: GCF_028372415.1. Classification (NCBI taxonomy): domain Eukaryota; kingdom Metazoa; phylum Chordata; class Mammalia; order Diprotodontia; family Macropodidae; genus Notamacropus; species Notamacropus eugenii. The sequence goes on along the minus strand of NC_092875.1, from coordinate 282,841,109 downwards.
TAAGGAAATATAATGAATTCAGTTTTTAAAATGTTGAGTTTAAAATTTTTTTCAGGACACTCAGTTTGAAACATCCACCAATCAGTTGGTAATATAGAACTAAAGTTTGGGGATGAGATATGGTCTGGACATAAAATTGGGAATTATCTGCATAGAGAAGATAGTTAAACCAGTGGTAGCTGATGTGATTACTAAATATGAGAACAAAGAGGAAGAAGAAAATAGAGCCCAGGACAGAACCTTGAGAAACACCCACAGTTAGAACGTATAAGACGAATGATGAACCAGTAAAGTAGACCAAGAAGGAGCAACCAGACAGGTAGGAGCCGAATCAGGAGAGAGTTCCTCATGTCATGAAAACCTAAAGAAGAAAGAATTTCCAGGAAGCAAATAGGTCAAGAGAAATGAAGACTGGGGAAAGACCATTAGATCTGACAGCTAACAAATCACTGGAACTCTGAAGGGAGAAGCTTCAGTTGAGTGACTATTGTGAAAACTAGATTCCAAACAACTAAGAAGTAAAAGGAGAGGAAGTAGAAGCGAGTGTAGGCAGCTTTTTAAAATTATTTTTTCTCAATTAACAAAAATCAATTTTCTTTCATCTCACCCCTTAATCACTGAAAAACAAAAAGAAAAATAAAACCTTGCAACAAATGTGCATAGTCAAGCAAAACATTCTCACATAGTCTATATCCAAAAAAATACATTTTATATTTTGAATCCATAATCTCTCTTTCAAGACACCTAGCAGGTAAAATGGATAAAATGTTGGACCTATAGTCTGGAGAATAGTCTGGAGAATCTGAATTCAAATTTGATTTCAAAAAACCTACTAACTGTGTGACCTAAGGTAAGTCTCTTAACTTCAGTCTGCCTAGATGTCCTCAACTATATAATGGAAATTATAATAGTACCTACTTTCCAGGGTGATGGGAAGTTGTGAGGATCAAATGAGATTTTTAAAAAATGCTTAACACAATGTCTGGTATATAATAGATACTTAATACATATTTGTCTCTTTTCCTACTTCCATCCAGAGGTGGATAGTAACCTTCTTCTGGATTATCAATTCTCCTGAATTATTGTTGACTGTTGCATTGATCGGAGTTCTTAAGTCTCTCAGATGAATTTTTGAAGGAGTTTAGCTGGGAAAGGAAGGACAGATACAAGAAGAAAGTTGGAGGAGCAAGTAGAGTCTAGTGAAAGATTTTTGTGTATGGAAGAGAAAGGTATATATAGAAGGAAAAAATTGATGGAGAGGAACTGGAGACTTAAGAGAGAGTGGAGATGTTTGAGGATGCAATGGATCTCAAAGGACACATAAAAGGAATGAATGCTGGTCAGCTGTGAAAATCATCTTTTGATGTTAAATATCAGGACCAATGAGGAAAAGAACATACTATTGTGACAGAGGACATGCTGGTGAGAATAAAATATTTTGGGTCTGATAAGCACTGAAAATGCATGGAATTGATCCAAAGCCATATTGACCAAATAAAGCAGTATCAAGAAAAAATAGTTCTGAAAGAATTTTCATCTAAAGAGTCTGTGAAAGTCATTCAGGCACTTGATTAAGACTGAGGGAAATGAGCCTCTCTAGGAATTTGTCCTCTTGCAGGAAAAAAAAATCAAATGCTTCCATTCATCCATGTTGCTTCCAAGGCCTTATCTTTTCTCTCTGCCATAACTCTATGTATACACCTGGACTAATGATAACTAGGAACTAAATTAAAATATATGCAATGTCTGCCTGTGTGTGTGTGTGTGTGTGTGTGTGTGTGTTCATTCATGTGTTAGGACTGGCAAAACTTCTTAGTTAATAATTCTGAGCTACATACAAGCTTCATAAATCAAAATTTTGTATCTTTGTATTATTTGCTCTAACATCCCTCTCCTCTTGTCTTACATAAGTAGAAGCACTTCTTGATTTGGACAGTGCTAAATATGACAGGCTCATCTGTTGATTTGTCTAAACTCCTTAGCCTATCTTCCCAGACTAATGTCTTACTGCTTTCTCTTTGTGTACCCTATATTCTAGCCAACACTCGCTGTTCCTCTGAACATACCACAAGCTTTCCCACTTTCATATTCAAAGCTTCAATCTGCCTGGAATGCCCTCCACTGTCCCTCCATCTCTGTCAAAATCATATCCTTTTCATTGTGTGCAGCAGCCAGTGTTTAGGTAATATGGCAATAAGTAATGAATCACAAATCTGATAATACCTTACAGCAATGAGTTTCCATTATTAGCATTTTATCCTAAAAATGTTTTAACAATGAGAAAAGGACCTCTCTGTAAAAAAAAAAAAAAAAAAAAAAAGCAAACAGTCATAGAGCATTATTTGTAATAGGAAAATCTGAAAATAGACTACATATTCAACAGGTAGAAAATGGCTCAACAGATAGTAATTTTGATGTAATGGAACGTTAAAATATTATAAAAATAAATATGAAGCATACAAGGAAATATGTAAATACATCTATATAGAGATAGAAAACAAAATCAGGTAAGCCAGAAATACACATATTATAAAAAAAAGAAAATGAAATAGAAGAAAAGATGGACAGAGGGAAGGAGAGAAGAAAGAGGGACAAAGGGAGAAAAGGGGAATTAGAGAAAAAGAGTAAAGCAAAAGCAGAAGGAATGTAACTTCAGACAACATAGAATGGACACTAACCAAAAGCATGTTTTATTTGTTTGTAAATTCACTCGTTCTGCTCTGATGGATTCTATCCATCCTCCAAGGCTATGCTTAAGTGCTTCCCTCCCTTCCACCCCTCATGAAGTTTTATCTGATTCCTCTAACTAGCTCTGCACTTTTCTATGACTTTGTTTGAAACTCTTCTTAAAGCACTTATTTTTTACTTCTTGTTGTTTAGTCGTTTTCAGTCATATCTGACTATGACCCTACCTGGATTTTTCTTGGCAAATATATTAGAGTGGCTTGTCATTTCCTTCTCTAGCTCATTTTACATGTGAGGAAACTGAGGCAAACATGGTTAAGTGATTTGCCCAGAGTCACACAGTTAGGAAGTGCCTGAGGCCACATTTGAACTAAGGTCTTCCTGACTCCAGTTCTGGCACTCTATCTTCTATGCCATGTAGCTTCCTATATTGTTTGCTACCTCCTTCTATTTCTAAATTAGTTGTTAAGATGCATACTCAATGTTACCTTTTGGAGTATAAGATCCTTATAGATGAGAATCACATTCTATTTCAACTTCTATCCCTCACTTTGAGTAGTGAGTCAATAATTTTTATTTATTGAATGAACTGAAATCGAAAAAAAAAATCAACAGAAAATATCTATTGTTTCCTTTAAAAATGGACTCAAAGTGGCAGCATGGTTCCGTAATCAGAGTCCTAGATCTAGAGTTAAACAGAGGCCCTCAGCCCATATCTTAGCTCTTCCATTTAGTAGGTTTAAGACCCTGGGGAAATTTCTAATCTCTCTGGGCCATAGTTTTCCCATTTGTAAAATCTTGTGAGAATTCAATCAAACAGAAATATACACATTAAAGAACTTTAAAGTTCATAATAAAATGTTGTAGAAATTTTAAAAAATAATTATTGCTACAGATAAAATCTTGAATCATTAATTTATACCTGGATGGAATCTTAGATGCCATCTAGTACAACCCCTTCATTTTACATATGGGAAAACTGAGGCCCCAAAAGATCAAATGACTTCCATAAAGTTAAATAGTTACTGGAGCTGTTAGAATAAGGATCTACCTATATCCCCAACCCTAAGCCTGGCATTTCTTCTGCTACACCACATCGTCTTTTAATTAATTATTTAATAATGATCACTGTAAGTAGCATTTACTCAATCCTTTAAGATTTAGAAAATGTTCTATAAATGTCATTTATTTTATTCTCACAAAACCCCTCAGAGATAGGTGTTATTATTATCTCCATTCTATATCTGAAGAAGCTGAGACAGAAAGAGTCAATAAGATGGCATAGAGTGCGAGTTCAAACCTAGCCTCAGAAACTTTCTAGTTTGTATGACTCTGGGTAAGTTATATAACCTCTGTCTGTTTCAGTTTCCTCAACTATAAAGTAGGGATAATAAAAGGACTTAATTTATTGTGAGGAAAAAATGTGATAATATTTTAAAGCACTTTAAAACCTTAACATACTAATAAATGTTAATTATTATTATCAATAAAGGTAGCTAAATGGTGCAGTGGAGAGAGCCCTGACCTGGAATCAGGATAATCTGAGTTCAGATCTGGCCTCAGACACTAGCTGTGTGACCCTGAGCAAGTCACGTAATCCTGTTTGCCTCAGTTCCTCATCTGTAAAATGACCTTCAGAAAGAAATGTCAAACCACTTCAGTATCTTTGCTGGGAAAACCTCAAATGGCACCATGAAGAGTCAGACACGACTGAAATGACTCAACAACATTGACACTTATTGATGATGATGGTGACGTGACTTGTCCAAGATCACAGAGCTAGTGTCTGAGGCTGCATTTGAATTCAGGCCTTCTTGACTCCAGATATCCAACCTCTGACTCATATTGACTGTTTCACTTTAGGAAATTTATTTATCCTTTCCAGGTTGCTCTTAGAAACTCTCTAAGAGTCTAAGTTGCAAAGAAACTTTCCACTTGCATTGGTAGAATGAGTAACTCCCAATTAAATTACAAGACTATTGACCATGCTTGTACAACTGCCAAAGATAATTACCATCTCATTGGTATACAGCATATTCATCCTTTCTTAAAAACATGAAAGTGATTTTTAAATTATGAAGTTGTAAAAACCCTTTACTGGTGCTATCTGTCCCTGTTACTTATATCTATATACTACCATCCGGCAGATCTGATGGGGAGAAGCACACTAGAAGGCTCAAACTAAAAATGTAATGTCAACGACCTATCCATATCTCTCTAGATTTCTAAGAATATAAGTAAAGAAAAAAAAAAGAGGAAAACTGAGAGAATGATAAGATGACTCTCCACCGAAAAGAGGAAGGAAACAAACCAATTTGGTTCTCATACCACTTGAGGGCAACCTGTGATGTGCTCATCAACAAAATATTCAGTGATAAAGATATTCTTCTCCTGGCATACTAAAAGGGAGAAACTGAGACCACTCAGCTCATGAGATAAGGCACATTCTTCCTTTAGGAGCACATGCCTCTTTGGCAAATGCAAATATCACTCACTCACATATGCACATGGACTCAAGCCTGTGCATAATTCTCTTGACAACTCCAACTTAGAGCATTAACATATGAATGGGGAGGCTTATAGTGATATGGGTCTCCCAAATGGAATCTGTAATACAAATTATAATGAAACATATGAGAAGAACTCTCTTCACAATGACCACCTCAAGGAAACAGCAGGGCTAGTCTAACCTCTGTGTATATGTAAGATATATAGATATGTGTGATGTACGCACACACATGAATGTATTTGCATAGAGAGAAAATAATAAGATTAAAGGATTTTTAGATGTGGAAATGACCTTGGAAATCATTTAGGACAATCACTTCATTTTATAGGTGAGAAACATGATGTCTAGAGAGATAAGGTATCCTACCCTGATCTGAGGAAAAGGTGTTGAATTTAATAATAAATGCTTATTGATTGATTACCCAAGGTTATCTGATTAATAAGTGACAGGTAAGTAAATTCAGTTGTTGTTTTTTTACTCCAGAACAAGCATTCTTTTCATTACATTCATTTTTTATATCAGTCAATAAATAATTGTACATGCATACCCATTTATATTTTTAAATTCTGTAAAGTCATATGAAAAAAAGATGAATTGCTTATAGGAAAAAAATTTATATTCCCTTTCCCGTAATATAACTAACAAAACAGTCTTGCCAGTCTTTTGTGCATATATCCTTTCCTCTGACTCCAGTATGTCAGGCTACAGGTGACATTTTTTAACCTCCTTTCTTATGACCCTTTTCTAGTTTGAACAAGAACTCAGATTGCAAGAGATGGATGAAGCCTTGGAAATGATCTGATGCAACCATTTCATTTTAGAGATGACACTGAGATCCAGAGAGAGAGACATTTATTTGAGATCTCACAGCTAGGAAGCGTCAGGTTTGGAACTTGAACGCAAGCCTTCCTATTTCAAATGCCTTGTATTTCTGTACCACCACAGGCTATAATTTTGCTACTATGAAAAATTCTGGGTGATTCCTTAGTTCTATGCAATATTCACCAGAATCAGAGCAGGGAATCAGAGTGTAAATCTCTGATCTGCTTCACTCTTCCCTGATCTCCTTAAGATCAGGAACTGTTCCTTACACGTTTACAAGTCCCACAATGTCTAGCATTGGGATTCCATAAATGAAGAACTTGAATTAATGTAGGAGGGATATATTTCTTGGGGTCAAGGTATTCACACTCTCAGGCAAGGTCAAACTAGGTCCTAATAGTTCTCCAATACTTTCAGAGACCTCATGATACATCACATTAGCTATAGGGTTCAATCCATCTGTGTTTGCCTCTTCCATGCATCTCTCCCCTGCATCCTCTCATTAAATCAACCAGGAGATTCCTTTCCTCTCAAAGTGTTGAGGGCCTTCTTCACATTCTCTTTATTTTGCATAGATACCAATGGAAAATGTATACTTTTATAATCTGTTTCTAATCCTAACGAGAGGCCTAGAAAAATGCTGTCATGTCAAGAAGTTTGGTGGGGGTGTTAAGAGATAAAATTCCAGACTAGAGACTCTGCTCCATTTTCTAGGTGCGTAATGTAAATGGGAGACTTCATAGTATTTTTCAGTTCTACCCTTAGTCTCTCTTTTTGTTTGGTTTTGTTTTTAAACCCACGATCCTGGTTTTATTCACCTTCCACTGTAATTTCACTGAAGTCAGCATTTGCTCATATATCCAAGATTGGCCCTTACCAGCAGACCAGTCCTTTGTTATTTAGCTGATTTCTCATGTCCAACTCTTTCTGATCCCATTTACAGTTTTCTTGGCAAAGATACTGGCATGGTTTGTTATTTCCTTCTCTAGCTCATTTTACAGATAAGGAAACTGAGGCAAACATGATTAAATGACTTACCCAGTGACTAGCACACTTGTAAGGGTTTAAGGAAAGATTTGAATTCAAGTCCTTCTGACTCTAGGTCTGATACTTTATCCACTTTGCCACCTAGCAACCCTATCTATTAAGTAAACCCCATATGCTTTCACACTTGGCTTCCAGTTTGCTGTATCTTCAACTTCTCCTTTCCTGTCATTCTTTGTTGTCTGTTTCCTCCTTTTAACTATCTAGTGTTGTACCTCTGCTGCCAATACCCAAAGTCCAGGCTTATGGACACTATCTTTGTTTATCACTAGAAAAAGAAGAGACAAACCAGCAAGGTCAAATGCCCATCATCGTGCCTATAACAAATGGATTAGTCATAGTTTGCTACTATCCCTCTGGATCCTCCTAGCTTTCCTGAAATAGCTTTCCCGTCTTCAAAAATTTGTAAGATGACCATGTGGAAGAGAGGTTAGACTTATTCGGTTTGATCTCAAAATGTAGAACTATGAATAATGTATATAAAATTTTATGTGAAGTCCACAAATAACAAAAATTCCTAATAATTAAGACCATCTAAAAGTAAAATAGGTTACTGAATAAGGTGGTGCGTTCTCCATCCCTGGAGATCTTCATGTCCAAACTAGAATTTATCCTATTTCCCCAAAAACCCATTTCTCTTCTAACCTTCCCTGTTTCTGTCAGTTGCAGCTCCATCCTTCCAATCACCCTTGTTCACAACCTTGGAGTCATTCTCAACTTTCAAATCTCCTAGGTGCCACAAATCCAATGTTTCTAAGTTTTATTTATCCTAAATCCATAATGTCTCTTGCATCCATCTCATTCTCTCTACTCACACAGCCATCACACTACTTTTATCTGGACTATTGCAGCATCCTAATTATTCCTCTTGCCTCCATCTCTATACTTTCTAATCCATTGGTAACCCAGTTCAGCTCTAGCCAGTTCAACTTCACACTCTCCTCTTTCTTCAGTCCCTGGTCCCCTTATCGTATTGATAGATGATTTCTATCAGGTCTTAGCCTTGGATCACTCCTACTATCTACTACCTTCCCTCCTACATAAATCTGTTGAATAAAGATGAAGAACATCACACAACCATTTTGACTAGGTTGACTATAGATTTATGTTATACAATATCAACCAAGTCCTCACTGCTGCTTGGCAATTCAACTAACCCACCCTTATTAATTCACTACCCACTCTCCACAATAGCTCTTTGAAACCTTTTCATCCCTCCTCAAACCAACATTCTGTGGCTCCCTCTGCCCCCATCCTCTCTACTGAGAACTTTGCCTCATATTTTACAGGAAAAATAATTGAGATCATTTACCATCAGCTCCCTCCTCTACTCTCTCCCTCACTTTATATCACTCAGATTATTTTTTTGCCACTCTCTCCTTCACACCATTCTCATAGAAGAGATGACCTTACACTAAGAGCTAACCCTTATACCTACTCAAGTGATCCCATTATATCTTGCTTCCTCATGCCATCTCCACTTTCTTGTGTATCATCAATCTCTCTCCCTCTGGCTCCTTCCCTACTGCCTGCAAATGTGCTTATATCTCCCCCATCCTGAAAACCCTCACTTGATCATTCTATCCTCATTACCATCATCATATGTCTCCATTTATTTCTTGTACCATTTGTAGCTAAACTTCTTTAAAAGGCCATCCACCATAAGTGACTCTACTTTATCCCATCTCACTTTTTCAATCTGGCCTTTCAATCTGGCTTCCAAATTCAATATTCCAAAACAGCTCTTTCCAAAGTTACTAGTGACCTCTTAACTGCCAAATTGAATGGTCTTTTCTCAATCCTCATTCTCCTTGTTGTCTCTACAGTTTTTAACACTATTCATCACCCTCTTTTGATACTCTTTTCTCTTGAGCTTTTCATAATACCACTCACTTCTGGTTCTCTTCCTGCCTATCAGACCACTTCCTCTCACTTTCCTTTACTGGGTCTTCATCCATCATCCAGCTCACTCCCTCTAACTTTAAGTGTCCCATAGGGTTCTGTCCCAGACTGTCTTCCTTTCTCCCTCTATACTATATCATTTAGTGATCTCACCAGTTCCCATTAATTTAATTACCATCTCTATTTTGATGAGTCTCAAATCTACCCATCTTTCTCTAACCTCCCTGCTGACCTCTATTTTTACATCTTCAACTGCCTTTCAGACATCTCAGACTGGATGTGGAGTAGACATCTTAAACTCAGCATGTAGAATAATTAACCCATTCTCTTTTCCCATGAACCCTCTCTACTATAATTTTCCTATTTCTGTCAAAAGCAACACCATCCTCTTACTCCCTCAAATTTATAACCTAGGTATCATCCTTAACTCCTCATTATCTCTCACCTCTCATAAGCAATCAGTTACCAAGACCTTTTGATTTCATCTTTGCAACATCTCTCACATAAGTCTCCTTCTATACTCTGATATTTCCACCACTCTGGTATAAGCTCTCATCATCTCACCAGGATTAATGCAGTATTCTGCTTACCTCAAGTCTCTCTACTGTCCAATCTATTCTCCATTCAACCAATAAATTGATATATCTAATGCTCAGGTCTGATCATGCCAAGTCCTGGATTCAATAAAGTTTAATGGATTCCTATAACCTCCAGAATAAAATACAAATCAAATCTGCTTGGCATACAAAGACTTCAGAGTGGTGGAAGCATCAGAATATAGAAGGGGATGTATATGAGAGGTGTTGCAAAAGTGAAATCAAAAACAAGTACTCCTCAAAAACAAAGCCTGTCTTTTTCCCTTCTGTGTTATCCTCAGTGCTTAGCACATTGCTTGACACATAGAAGGTACTTAATAAAAGTTTATTGACTGGCTGAGAATAAAACAATTAAAGCATAAAGATCTAATCCTACAGAAAGAAATTGCTAATCAAAAGGGGAACTAAAATCTTATCCCCTCTCCTGAAAAGAAGTACTTCAATGCAATATGAGCTTATCTTTCGTGTTCTTTCTTGTCATCTTCAGTCTAGTAAAGAAAATAGTATCATTCCTTTATCCTACATATAGGAAAACTGAGAAGCAAAAAGCCTCTTCATAGCATTAGCTGCACCTGCTTTTAGACTTTGATACTGAGGGCAGATGTGTGATTTTTAATATTCTTATTTGTTGTTTTGCAATGCCCAGTTTTTGATACACCTTGGTTATAAATATCCCCAAGATAATTGATTTTCATTTCAAAGTCCCAGGAGAACTGGGCAAGTTTGGAGAGCAGCAAATGTATTGTTTTCCTTGGAGCCCTGACTGTCAGCACAGTGATCCCAGGATAGGTGTATCTACTATTTCTGGCACATTTCTCCATTACCCTTTATGTGTAAAGCTCAGCTCCTCTCCCCAGGGGAAATATTCATAAAACCATATGCACAAGGTAGACTATAAACACATCATCTGATTTTCCCAGGGCCTTCTGAAAATGAAAACAGAGTGATAAAATGTGTTTTCATGATGACAAAAGCCAGCTGGATGGTTGTTTCTGTAAAGATGCGAAGTTCCAGATTATACCTTACAGGAGTAAGAAGCAAATGACAAAGGATGTGAGTGAAGATGAAGACTAGCTGTTCAAAGGAAAATCAATATATTCCCTATTCAATCATTAGCTTAGTTTAGAAACTCAACAGTGGATTACTTGGGCAGACACATGCATGCTAATAAGGTATGCTTGACTTGTTCGATTCAATTCAATTCCACAATTATTAATCAAGTCTATACTACATTCCAAGTAGCATGGTTAAGTAAATAGAAAACTGACCTCAGAATCAGAAAGACTTGAGTTCAAGGCCTGTGTTTTATGTATCTAGCTGCATGTCAATTGGTGAGTCATTTAACCTCTCAGTGTCCACAAGTAACTGTAAAACATGGGTGCTTACTCTTTTTTTTTTAATCATGGACCTCTGTGGCAAACTGGTAAAGCCTACTGTCAGAACCTGTTTTCAGAATATTTTTTTTAACTATATAAAATAAAATATTTGGTATTATGAAGGAAACCAATCATACTGAGTTATCAATTTTATTGTAAAATTTGTGGACCCCAGGTGAATAACCCCTGCTCTAAAAGAATTAAGGTACAGATAACTTATCAGTTTGTATTAGTAGAAGGACTTGTCATGCCAGGAATTCTCTATACCAATAACATTACAAGTCAGGACCATTTCTTGCCTCCCCCCTCAAAAAAAAAATTACAGATCAATATTGTAGGTGCTAAGGGAGATAACGAAGATAAATTAGACAGTCCTGAAGTTCATACAGTTTACAGTATACTAGGAAGAATATGACATGTATAAAAATAATATGAAATAGAATATCATAACTATAAAGAGCACAAGCTAAGTACAACATAAGGTCAGATTCTATGGGGAAGGGCTGCTCTTTGATGGTTATTGATATTTTCTCAAGGTCTGAAAAGAGCTCTATTTGGTTTCTTTAACCAATAGATAAGTTGTATGTGCTTTTGTATTTGAGATGAGTGATTTTTTCCCCTACTTTAAGTTTTGACAACAATACATACATGGGGACTTGGTGACAACATGCTAAGTGGTATTAAATAATGAAATTCCATGATTTTCTGGACGTGGACTACAAGGAAGAAAAATTAAGAAATCCCTTCCTATTATGGGCATTTCTACATTTTTATTTGCGACTTTGTCTACTTCATAGTTGTTGTAAGAATAGAACCAAATGATATTTATAAAGCATTTCAGAAGTCAAACTGTAATATAATATGTAATAGTATAAACTCTACTATATATGATATATGTGTGTTGTATATGATTATATGGTAATTTTTGATAAATATAGCATAAGCCATATTAAAGATAAGCTATAAAATACTATCATTATTATTATTATTAACACTACTGTTTCTATAGCTAGATGGCAAAGTGATAAATCACTAGGCCTGGAGCCAGGAAAACCTGAGCTCAATTTCTAGTCTGAGTGACTCAGAACAAGTCAATTACCCCCTGTCTGCCTCAGTTTCCTCAATTATTAAATAGGGATGGTAATAACAACTGCCTGGCGAGGTTGATGTGAAGGTCAAATGAGATATTATTTGTAAAGGTGCCTGGCACATTAGTAGTACTTAATAAATGATTGTTTCCTCCCTTCTTTCTCAGCTGCTCAAAATGTAGATTTGTTTCCTCAGAGTCAGAATAAGAAATGAGTCTAAATCATTCTCCTCTCTCCAAATAAGTTTATAGGTGAGCTCTCTTCCCTTTACCTCGTGTGATATGCTTTTTGCTTTTTCAAACTATAAGAAGTAATCTTTACTTAAGTGCTTAAGAGCAAATTGCAAAAGCCATCTCACAGTTTGAGTCAACTTATGGACTTTCAGACTTCCATTTAGAAAAGAAATAATTGATGATGCCAAGTCAACCCAGGAGAAAATTCTGAGTGGAGTCCCCTAATGGAATCCTGGGGTTTGTATCACTGTATATTCTAATCACTCACTTAAATGATTGGGTTCAGGTTGAGCTCTCTAAATTGGTAGATAACACCAAGTTGGACAGGGTTACTAAGATTTCAGAAAATTAGCATCATATTCAAGATGAATATGACAAGCAAAGAAATGATTACTTTTTTAAAAAAAGATATCGAATAGAAAAAAATATTATATACTTGATCACCAAAATGTAACTACTTAACTAAAAGAAATGGAATATCTAACTGAATTTTTTTATAAAAAATAAAAAAATCTGGAAATAATATCTAGGATTTATATAGCACTTCAAGGTTTACAAAGTGCTTTGCATAATGTTATCTCACTTAATCCTAACAAGGTCCTATGAGGTAGGTACAATTATTATCCCTATTTTACAGATGAAGAGATGATGTTGAGAGAGGTTAAATGACTTGCCCAGACTCACATAGTTAGTGTCTGAGGCAGGATTTGAACACACATCTTCCTGACTCTAAGCCTGGTGCTCTAGCCTTTGTGGCATCATAAATTGTCTATCTGAATTTAAAAAGTAAGTTAAAAAGTAAAAGCTAACACAATATTGAATGTACAAATTTGTGTTTGTCCTTCGTTTTCGAAGAGGACCATCACATCTGAGAAATGATGACATGACTTGCACTTGACTTTGTTTTGAGTGAGGGAGGGCTGTGCAGGTCACCAGCCTCACTTCTCCTCCGGAGCCATCCGAATCCAGTGACCAGATATTCATCAGGATGACTGGAGATGACCCGGAACCAATGTGAGACCTTGACCTTTTAGGCTAAGGGCTTTCCAGGTACTCACTTAAAGTGAGGTAAAGCCCATTCAGTGAATAGGCCTCTAGTCAGGGGTGGCCCCTTTAATAGAAAAGAAAAAATAAATAGATAAATCACTCTGGGAGGGGCAAGAGTCTTAGGGATGTTGTTTTGAAGAGAAACTGTTACTATAGACATTCACTCTAACTCAGCTAGCTGGGTAACCCCTTCCCTTCAATTCGCTCCCCACCCCTTCCCTTCCTTTCCCTTCCCTCCCCTTCTCTTCCCTCCCTTTCCCTTCCCTTCCTTTCCCTTCCCTTCCCTTCCTTTCCCTTCCCTCCCCTTCTCTTCCCTCCCTTTCCCTTCCCTTCCTTTCCCTTCCCTCCCCTTCCGTTCCCTCCCTTTCCCTTCCCTTCCTTTCCCTTCCCTTCCCTTCCTTTCCCTTCCCTTCCCTTCCTTTCCCTTCCCTCCCCTTCTCTTCCCTCCCTTTCCCTTCCCTTCCTTTCCCTTCCCTTCCCTTCCTTTCCCTTCCCTTCCCTTCCTTTCCCTTCCCTCCCCTTCTCTTCCCTCCCTTTCCCTTCCCTTCCTTTCCCTTCCCTCCCCTTCCGTTCCCTCCCTTTCCCTTCCCTTCCTTTCCCTTCCCTTCTCTTCCTTTTTTTCCCTTCCCTTCTTTCTTTCTTGTCTCCCCTAGAGTCTTGGACCCTGCGCACTCTGAAGCCCAAGGATTGAACAGGGAAGGGTTCCTGCCCAACCTTAAATGTGCAAATAAAAAAAAAAATTCCATGAATAGTAGTCAAAACTGCTCACCCTTTTCTCTTTACTTTTTTCAGAGGAAGAGGAGAAATGAAGGGGAGGGGAATAATAGCAAGTATTTACATATCCTTTTAAGGCTTGTGAAATGCTTAATATTCATCCTATTTGAACAATGTAAAAGCCCTGTAAGGTAGTTACTACAAGGATGAGTCCTATTTTTCAGATTTAGAGAGATGTAAGGCTTTGCCCTTGTCACATGGCTAGGGAAGTAATCAGGATTAAGTGACTTGTGCCCAGGGTCACACAGCTAGTAAGCGTCTGAGGTCTGTTTTGAACTCAGGTCCTCCTGATTCCAGGCCCAGCACTCTATCCATTGCACCACCTACCTGCTCCCTGTAATTATTCCTTTAAACTTAATGTTTGTGAATTAATTGTATCAATTAAGTGACTGTGTTTTGGGTTTTGTTTTGTAATTGAATAAGAATTTGGAAATAAGAAAGCTCATTTTCTGTAGAATTACTGAAAACATCTCTGGAACAACTCCATGATAAGCAGAATGATAGGATGACATGAACTTTATACTGTTAAGACATGCTTTTAATTTTAATTTATTCCACTAGATCTCTAGAGTTCTAAAAGTTTCATTTAATTTTGTTGAAAATTATGACTATTCCGCATAGCAAAACATATTTAAATAGTAAGTTTAATTTTTATGAATCAATGTTATGTTTGGATGATTGTGGTCAATAGTTTCATTCATCACTCAATCAACAATCATTTATTAAGGGACTACCATTTGCCATGCATTATACTAGGAAATGGGGCTATTAAGAAAAAAAAGGAAATGGACCCTGCTCTCAAGGAACTTATAATGAAATGTTTTATTTTCCCCAGTACAGTTTTATGTATTAAATTCTCCAAGATACTTGGGAGTTTGTATTTATAACATAGAGATTTATTGTCTTTGTGGTTAAAAAAAAAAATTAGCAAGTTTCTAGTATATAATTCTAGCCACTTGATGACATCTCTTGTTACCTAAACAAATGCTTCAATGAGAATATTTGTTAAGCATTAAGCACAATGCCTGGTGCATAGTAGGTGTGCAATAAATTCTTGTTCTCTTCTCATCCCTCCCTTTATCTGAATTTTTGCAATATGCAGTGAAATACTGCACAGCTGCCACCATTTCACTGTATAACCTACATCCATAAGCCATGATTCTTTAAGGATAATCTTTTTTATACAATTTCTGTTTGTTAATGACCTGATCCTGAATTGCTGTCATAACTCTTTCCATTTCTAATAAATAAACATACATGATTTATCTATGTGTTCAACTCTTTTCTGCTGACATATTGTCGGTTGAGTTCCTGTGGATATTAACCATGAAGCAACTTTTGACTCTTGGACCTTAGTGGATTTCTAGCCTCCATTCAGATATAAAAAACTTCTGGTTAAATTTTACAAATCCAGTGGAATATACCAATTGTCAGTCTTTACCAATGTTTTATGAAATGATGCTTATTTGCTCTAAAATTGTTTCTGTAAATTATTAACCTGTTTTATATAAGCTCTAAGTATATCTATCAGTCCTCTTTCCCTTTTTAATGAGGAAGTGTTTATTTTTTTAAAGCAACCTTAGAATGACAAGCCCCAATTTCTTCATCTGTAAAATCAAGGAGTTGAACTAGATAATCCCTAAGTTTGCTTCCAGCTCTAAATCTATAATTTTGTGATCATTGTAAACGTACTCAAAATATCTCCTGTGTCTGGAATGTTCTACCTTCCCTCCAATATCTCCAATCCCCAGTCATTCATTGCCTACTGAAATTCATGTCTACTGTCCAAGGCATTGTTCTAGGTTCTAAGGATTCAACAAAAAGGTGACTATCCTCAATGAGCTTACCTTACACTGAAGGGATAGAATTTTTAAGCAAATAAATGAATACAAGATAATTTTGGGAAGGACAAAGCACTTAACAACTGGAAGGGGAACATCCAAAAAGGTGTCCTTAAGGGTATAGTATCTAATATGACTTTCAAAGGAAGCTAGGGATTCTGAGGAGAAATTGCATTCCAGACATGGAAGGAAAAAGGGCAAAGGCAAAGATGGAGTACTGGCTTCAACAAAAAGCCAACAGACCAGTTTGGCTGAAATACAGGATGCATGAAGGGCCGTTGGGTGAAATGTGTTTGGAAAGGTGAGTAGGAGCCAGATTGTGAAGAACTTTAAATGCCATGTTGAGTATATTTTATCTTATCTTACAGGCAAAAGAAATGTTATCCATGCTTCCAGTTCTTCTCAAAGGGAACCTTCCTAGTGAAACTTTTTATTGCAACTATGGCATTGAAACTTTTAACTTTGTAAACCTCCCAATCGCTCAGACGGAAATGATCTTCCCCATCTCAGACTTTGTATAATTTTTAACTTATTTTGTGTTTGATTTGATATATTATTTATTACATATTAAAGATTATTGTTACATATTTATATGTGTGTCATATTTCACTTGCTAAATTGTGCATTTTTTAAAGGCAGAAACTCTGTCTTTGTATCTCCTTTAGCACCTAATAGAGTACTTTGTCTATTGGAAGACACCTATGAAAGAAACAAAGAAAAAAAAGAATGAATGTACAAATCTGTTCCAACACTTTCCAGTCATACGTGTGCATACATACATATATACATACATATGTGTGTATATCTATGTAGATATAAGTAATCTTTTTCTACTTCAGGTCAAATCACAATCCCCTAAAGTATAATTACTCCACCAAATTAAAAATGTTTTATGAAAGAGATTCCTATATAAGGCAGACTAATCTTAACCTCCTCCCTAGTTTTTGTAGTTTTTTAAATTACTTTCCATTGTATTTCTTTAGGACATTTTACACTGCATAGATCACAGAAACTGTAGGAATTCTGGGCAACATGTTCATTTGATTCAATTCCTGAACCCTCCAATATGCAAACGAGGTAAGAAGTGAAAAACAGCAGGTCAAATTCCCACTTCTTCAACTGGAATGTTATCACAATTTAACACACTAGGAAGGGGCGTTCCCGCAATATGCTAATAACTTTAAACTGTGAAATGTAGAAGCTGCAGGCCATAGGGAGAACTACTAAGCATCCAGCCGAAGATCAAAGTGTATGATGGTCTCTCATGTCCCATCTCCTTTTGCTTCTTAGCCCTTTCGTATCCTTCTCAAGCAGTCTTTGGATGCTAGCCACAGTTTGGTCATATTTTTCATCTTTCTTCCAATCTACCTATCTTGGTTCCTTTGCTTGACTTCTTCCTTTACATGTTTTTAAAATGGAGAAGCCAGGTTCCAAGAGTTTCTGTATTTCTACTGAAATTATTTCTTTGTGCCAGACTCCCTGGGACCTTTAATGAAAATTCACTTTTTTAAAATCTTCCTCTCCACTCTCCTATGGCAGGAAAAAGATCTCTTCTTCTGCCCAAAACAATTTTCCTTTACTCCTTAACCTTTTAAAAATATAACTTTAAATCTAGATAATGAGCCTATATGGGGAAAAGTTGATTCAAAAGAAGGAAGAACTACTCAAGTCCTGCTTTACTTCTGTCTTCCATCACGAAGAAGAGGCTCTAATATAGAAAGGATAGAGCAAAGATAAAAAAGGAACTAAAGAGATGAGGAGCAGCTAGGTGGTGCAGTGAATATAGTGCAAGGTTTGGAATCAGGAAGAATCATTTTTCTGAGTTTAAATACAGCCTCAGATACTTATCAGCTGTGTGACCCTCACCAAGTCACCTAATCCTCTTTTTGCCTTAGTTTCCTTTTCTGTAAAATGAGCTGGAGAAGAAAATGGCAAACCACTCCAGTGCCAAAGAAAATCCCAAATAGGATCACAAAGAATTGAACACAACTGAACAGCAGCAAAAATAAAAAAGAGAGGAAGAGACAATAAAAAAATGATCTTATCTTTCACTTCCATGCTTAAATGAATTCATGATATTATCTATGATGGAGTAGCTCTGTGGTATAGTGGATAGATCTCTGGGCCGGGAGTCAAGAAGCCTGTGTTCCAATCTGACCTCATACACTTACAAGCTTTGTCAGCCTGAGCATGTCACTTAACCTCTGTTTTCTCATCTGTAAAATGAGGATAGTAGTAGCACCTACCTACCCGAATTGTTATGAGAATCAAATCAGAAGATAACTGCCAAGTGCTTAGCATAGTGCCTGACACATAGTAAGCACGATATACATATATTTTTTACAATTATTATGAGAGTGCATTCTATATCATAAGGGATTGGTATCTCTCTATGCATTCTCATCCTGTGTGACTTTTGTAAATATCATCTTATAAATATAGAAAACCTACCCAACAGATAGGAGGCCTTACTCTTTATCTTTTAAAATTCCATAGCTACCTAATTTCTCAAACACATAGAAAACTGAACCAAATTTGTAAGAATACAAGTCATTCCATGGTTGAAAAACAAAGGATAAGAACAAGCAATTTTCAGACCAAAAAATCAAAGCTATCTGTAGTCATATGAAAAAATGCTCTAAATCACTATTGATTAGACAAACACAAATTAAAACAACTCTGAGGTCTCATCTCATAGCTACCAGATTGGCTAATATGACAGAAAAGGCAAATGATGGATGCTGGAGAGGATGTGGGGAAAATAATATGTTAATGAACTGTTAGTAGAGTTGTGAACTGATCCAATCATTCTGGAAAGCAACTTGGAACTATGCCCAAAGGGTTATAAAGCTATGTATACTTTTTGATCCAGCAATACCACTACTAGGTCTGTATCCCAAAGAGATCATAAAAAAGGGAAAAGGACCCATATGTACAAAAATATTTATAGCAGCTCTTTTTGTGGTGGCACAGAATTGGAAATTGAGGGGATGTTCATTAATTGGGGAATAGCTAAATAAGTTATGGTGCATGAATGTAATGGAATACTATTGTGCTATATGAAACGGTGAGCAGGTGAATTTAAAAAAAAAAACCTGGAAAGACTTACATGCATTAATGGAAAGTGAAATGAGCAGAACCAGAAGCACATTGTACACAGTATCAACAACATTGTGCAGTGATCAGTTACGATTGACTTAGCTCTTCTTAGCAAAACAATGATCCAGGATAAGTACAAAAGATAACCAGAGGAAGAACTGATGGAGTCTGACTACATATCAAAACATACTATTTTCACTTTATTTTTTGTGTCTTTTTTTAATTCTGTTTCTACTTGACTAATCTTAAAATATGCTTTACATTATGGTACATTTATAACATATCAAGTTGCTTACCATGTTAAGGAGAAGCTAGAAGAAGAAGAGAGGGAAAAAACTTGAAACTCAAAATTATATATAAAAATAAATGTTAAAATTGTCTTCACATGTAATTGAAAAATAAAATACAATTAAAAGCAAAATATTAGAACAATGCTGTTACTAATTGAGGAACAGGAAGATAAAATAAAATAAAATAAAGTTCCATGGCTACCCAGTCATGCAGCCATGATGAGTAGGTACATGACAAATTTGTTATATAATCTCTTCCATCCCTGTCTACAAACATGTCTACATTATTCTCATCCTTTAAAAACCCTCACTTAATCCTTCTATTCCTTTAAACTATAGCTCATGTCACTTTCACAGCCAAAATCTCAGAACAAGTCATCTGCGCTCATTCCTGCCTCTTCCTTGCCACTGGCTAACTAGCAATCAGGTTTCTCTTCCCATCATTCAGCGGCAAGTGTTCTCTTTAATGTTGCAAACAATGTCATAACTGCTAAATACCTATGCTTTTTCTCAGTCTTAATCCTACTTGACTTCTTGACTTGCTGATCATTATTCACTTCTGATCACTCTCTTCCCTTGGTTGTTCCTCCCTAATTCTTCTTCTCCCTTCCTGATAACTACCCAGTCTCTTTTGCTGAAACATCATCCAGCTCCCCCTCCCATGGAAGTCCCCCAAAGCACCATGCTACACACTCTTCTCTCTATATGGTCTCCCACAGTGATCCTTCATCAACTTCACGGATTCAATCATCATATCTACAAAGATGAATCCAAAATTTATATATGAGGTCCTGATCTTTCCTCTGTACTCCATTCTGATATTACCAATTACATGCCATATATCTCAACTTTGCTGTTCCATTATCATCTCAAGATCAACGTACTGAAGCCATAAGTTATAATATTCCCCCTAAATTTGTCCTTCCACTAAACTTCCTTGAATCTACTGAGTATACAACTATCCTACTAATCATTTAGATTCACAGCCTCTGAATTATCCTTGAAATCTTCCTCATCATTATACTCCATTTTCATTAAGTTGCCAAGTTTTGTCCATTTTATTGACACAATAACTTACATCTGCCACCTTCATTCTCTAACCACTCTGATATAGAGATGATACAGAGGATTGCAGTCTGTCATCATCATTCACCTGGATTATTACAATTACCTCATATTCACCATATTCTGAGTCTCTCTCTTCTTCAATCCACTGTCCATCTACCTGCCAAAATCATCTTCCTAAAGCACAGAACTAGCCATGACATTCTTTGTTTTAAAATCTCCAATGGCTTCCTAAGCTAGTATCTAAAGACCTCTAAAATTCAGCTCCAACTTTCACTTTTTTAGACATTTCATATAATTCCCCTTTGCACAGTCGATTCCAGCCAAGATAGCCAGTTATTAACCAAACTTGACATTCCCTTCTTCATATCTTGACACAGGCCTGAAATTTATTCCCTCTTACCTGTCCCTCTTTAAGATTTCTTAGTCACCTTTAAGACCTAGTTTAGAAGTCACCTCCTACCCAAAAGCCTTTTCTGAACTCCTCAGCTTATAAGTGTTCCCTACATCCTCAAATGAACTTGGATTTACTTAAATGTGTAGTTAGTGGACAGGGGCATGTAGGTTGTGCAGTGGATAGAGCACCAGTGCAGGAGTCAGGAGGACCTGAGTTCAAATCTCCCCTCAGACACTTGACCCTCACTAGCTGTGTCACTTAACACCAATTGCCTCATCCTGGGTCATCTCCAGTCATTCTGATGAATATCTGGTCACTGGATTTAAATGGCTCTGGAGGAGAAGTGAGGCTGGTCACCTGCACAGCCCTCACTCACTCAAAACAAAGTCAAGTGCAAATCATACCATCATTTCTCTGATGGCATGGTGTTCTTCGGCAATAAAGGATAAACACACACTTAGTGGACATAGACTACAACCCAGTAGAATGTAAATTATACCTTTTCTAATGTAGTTCAAGGTCACATTAGCTTTTTTGGCAACCAGACCATACTGTTGACTCACATCATGCAGTTGACTAATATTGAGCTTACAATCAAAATAAATTGATTGGTGAGGTTCTTACAGATTCAAACAATTTCCTTTGTCCCTCTTCATCAGCATTACTTTTTGTTGTATCTTTCAAATTTCATTAGTGACTAAAATATAGATACCTCTTGACTTAGTGAGATTGACATTAGATATAGGTATAGGCCCTTTGTCAAAAAGTATAAAAAAGACAGCTTAGGAACTTTGGCTGGGAAATCCTGGAAACCCAGGGAACCTTCTTCAAGACAACTTTTGTCACCTAAATAGTGACTTTTTTCTATTTTTAATGCTCTGTGGATTGCTTTTACATAGGGATCATTAAATATATTTTTATTAAAGGAATTATTTATTTGAACTCTAGGATTGAGTAACCCATTATACCTTGTCTGAAACTAGTCTGGGATAATTTCCTTTTTTACTGAAGGTCTCTCTTAATAATTAGATGATACAATAATGATAACAGATAACACAGGGTACTCTAAGGTAAATGCTTTTAAAATGTCATCTCATGTGATACAACTCTTCGAGAGAGGTGCTATTATTATTCCCATTTTACTGATGAGGAAGCAGATAATGATGAAGGGATTTGCACAGGGTCACACAGCTATTAAGTATCTGAGTCTGGTTTGTGAACTCAGACCTTCCAGACTCCAAGTCCAGAGCTCTATCCACTGTACCACCTGAATTTCCACTTTGGGTTGAAATTGCACTGAATGATCTCTAAGTTCTATGATCCCAAGCAAGTGAGTCTAGTCTGAGTCCAAGAAGTCCAAAATCATAAAGAATAAAGTGGCGAAAATACCAGAAAGGAAAAAATAATGAGCCTACATGTGGAGAAATGATGATTTATTTCATGGAGTATCAACTGACATCTTCTTAACCATACTCCCAACTGTATCAGTGGTACCACTGATATATTTATCAGAGACAAATAGGAAGCAGGGGAAAAAGAAAGAAGCAGAACGCTCAGAGGTACGCTAGAAGAATAAAGAGGATAGTGCTTCAGGCTGGCAGAGCTTGATTTGGGGGGAAACCTAGGGAACTATCCAACTCTTAGCTTCCAGTTGGATGGTGATATGAAAGTGTTAAGTCTATAAAAAGTTATGCCTACTTATAAGAGATTGGGTCTTTTCATGCCCCATAAGGAATAGTCGAAGATTTTGGAAATGATTGACCATTCTAAACAGTATTGCTGTTTTTAAATATAAAACAAGTTGGCTAATAATAGTAGAGCATAGAGTTGTGAACATATAGAGTGTTCTCAGGGAAACCCTAAAAATATTTTTCATGTTCTCAATTTTTAAGTTTATATTTCTTTAAGCAAAGTTGTATTGTTCATTTTTAAAAGTTACTTCAGTTAAATTTGTTTCTTTAGTTTGATGCATAAAATAATGTCCTTCATGACTGCATATTCAATAAATGTTAGCCTTAAAAAAAAATAAAACTCCCTGGGTAGACACCCTTGATGGAATATGCTGTGCATACCTAATAGGGGAAAAGACTAATTCTACTTGGCTCCAGAGAGAAAAATTAAGACTAATGTGTGGACATTTTATGGAAGCAGATTTTCATTTATTCATTCAAAAAGCATTCATTAAGCTCCTACCATATGCCAGACTCTGTGCTAGGTGCTGAGAATAGAAAAATAAAGATTCCCTGCCCACTAGGAGTTCATATAGTGCTGACTGCCAGGGGAAACAATATGTACACAAATACAAAATTAAGTAAATACCAAAATAAACAGAAAAGAAACAGTCTAGAGGACTCAGGAGAGACCACTTATAGGTCTCTTATAAAATCCTTTTAGGCCCCTTTACAGAAAGTGGCATTTGAATTGAGCCTTGAAAATAGCTAGGGGCAAGGGTGTTCTGGAGTCAGTTCAAAGAACTGGTGATTAAATTTTCAGTGGGAGCATTTACAACCCAGAAATTCACCAACACTACAAACAGGGCTGGACATTGTTTTGTTGATTGTCTAGACCAGAGGGGGGAAACCTGAAGTCTTGAGGCCACATGTGGCCTTCTAGATCCTCAAGTGCAGCCTAAATCAGTCAAATGGCCATGCTTGAGGACCTAAAGGGTCCATGTGACTTCTAGGCTGCAGGTTCCCCACCTCTGGTCTAGACTTATGAATTCAGTCTCCTTACTGTCTGGGGGCTGAAAGCTCCAGAAGCAGCCACTGCTGCCACTGCTTCAGTCACCCCAAGGCCTGCTTCAGGTTTGCTATAGGCAGGGCTATGTTGACACAGCCTATGCTGGAAGGCACTCCTCTCTTACCATGAAGCAACAGATCTTTCCTGCCAACCTTCCAAGTTCACTTGGGCTGGAAATTTGTTTCACTCTGCTTTTTTGTGGGTTCTCCTGCTCTAGAATTTGTTTAGAATCATTTTTTAAAGCTGTTTGGAGGAGTTTGGGGGAGAGTGCAGATAGTCCCTGCCTTTAATCTTGGCTCCACCTCCCAAGAAAATGTTAATAATAGAAATTAAACTTAGAAGTGTGTCACACATACTTTTCTTCTTCCTGTAGAGACAGCTGTCAAATGTTGACAGAATCACAGGGTAGAGCAGTTAGAAGTGAATCAAAGAGGAAGAAAGAGAAAGAAAGGCTGGGGAAAGGAGGGATGAGGAAAGAGACAGAGAGACAATGAGAGTACTATACTAAAAATTCCATGCCTACGATATCTAAATCCACTCATTTAGATGTAGACTCCTACTAGGCCCCTGTGATTTATTCAATAGTG
Organism: Notamacropus eugenii; assembly: GCF_028372415.1. NCBI lineage: Eukaryota > Metazoa > Chordata > Mammalia > Diprotodontia > Macropodidae > Notamacropus > Notamacropus eugenii. The sequence continues at coordinate 282,817,015 of NC_092875.1, read as the reverse complement.
TATTTATTTATTTATTTTAAATTTAGGGAGCTATTACTTGAAGTTCTCCTTTCCCAAAGTTAAAGCATTTACTGTACCTGTTTCATTAGTGTCACTTGACTTTTTATTAGATAAGGAAAATGAGCCCCTATAGTGTTCAAAGAATAGACCAATAAAGATATATTACTGTCACTTTACTCAATAAGAGCAGATGGGCCATTACAGCGTGTCTGATACCAGTACATTTGTAGAGTCATTTTTTCTTATCAGCGACTTAATGAAATGAATTTCTATCATAGCATCTTTAAAATGTAATACTCTCACAACTGTCTTCAAAGACCTATTTTGAACTAAATATGTTATCTATCAAAATACTCATTAAAATTAGGTGCAAGCCTACAAGAAGAGAGAGATTAAATCACTGAGGCATCTGGGTCTCTTATTTCACTAATGTGACCTCATTATATCATAATTCGTTATTGCAGAAATTTAATTTTCTGATGCCATGAAATTATTTAGGGTCTCCACATTTTCTGGGTTTCCATCCTCCTTAATTGTGAACTTTTAGATCATTCAGTGTTGGGCACTTGGATGTTTTTAGGTTTTGCATGAACTTTGTTAGGCTCTAAATGAGTAACCCAACAAAAAACCAATAAGCTCTTACCAGTACTATCTGTAATATGACGCAAATCATGAAGCAATCTTCCAAAGAGCTCACATATAATAATCAATGAAATATTAAATTGGTTATCTTGATACATACATATAGCCCCATCTCCTTCCTCATCATCAAAGGGGATGGGAGTGGGGCAGTGCTGTGTAGAACCTGACCTTGCTAACATTTCCAACTATTTACTACTTCACTCTGAGATGTCCTTTCTTTTGGTATGTTATAGACTCAAAGAATCTGTTTTTCATCTTGAACTAACCATGAATTAACTTGAGGATCATTAAGAATGTTCAAAATTTCTCATTTCAATTAGTCAGAACTTGAGGAGAGAGAAAAGATGGACCATTCTAACATTTTCAGTATCAGTTTAAAGTATGTTATCTATTTCCTATAGAAAGGTCCTAAGGAAGAATCTATTATGAGCATAATTCAGAAATACATCTGGAATGCTTCCTTCACTTCTTCAGTTCAATCTCCCTTGTAGCCATGGTATAACCAAATAACTCAGCAGTATTACAATATTTCACAGAGACCCTGGCTTGGCATTAATTCCTAAAGGGTTTTGTCAACTAGAGAAACAGAATCGTTGGCCTTTTAGGAGCTAACAACAGTAGTAGAGTGACTGACTAAGATGTTGAAGGTCAAAGAGAAAGACCTAGGAGCAATGAGGACTATTGACAGATTTTGTTATTCTGTTGGAATACTGAAACCTATAGGTATTTATGAACATTATAGTTATCAGAATATGTATTCTTATTAATTAATATATATAAGCATATTTCACCAGTTAGATTCAATTAAGCATCTGTGTGTCAAGCATTATGATAAAGCACAATCCTTATCTTGTTACAATGCTTACAGTTTAATATTCAGTAGAAGTCATTTGAAATATGTTAACATTCACACTTTTCCTTGGATTCTGAAAAGAAATTACTTACATCAGACATATTCTATATTTACACTATTTGTACTATACTGGCACCAGCAGAGAGTAGTAAAAGAATTGGTTTTATAGTCAGAGGACATGAATTTGAATATCGGCTTTGTTACTTTTATCCAGGAATTTTGATACTTAGGTCCATGTCATGTGCCTGGAGAAAACAATATAAAATGTACCTTTATCAGCTTTCTAATATATGGTGTGAAAATAATAAAAAAAAAAATAAAAAAGAAGTTATATGAGAGGAGAAATTAATTATTGCAGTGGCTTCTAAACCTCTGGAATATTATTGCGTTAAATTTTTGAGCTCTTTAAATTTTAGTGACTCAGGACAAAGTTCCAATTACATTATTCTAGTTATAGGTCTAATATTCCTTACTGCCTGTATAACCATGAAGAAGTCATTTTATCTCCTGGTGCTGATCTGTAAAATGAAAGGTTTTAACTTGATGATCTATGAATTTTCTTGCTGCTCCAAATCCTATTTCCCTGGACTTATGACCTTCATTTTCTTCCTAGTAGAAGTGGAAATGATATCTATTTTATCATTGTAACCAAAGCCTCAAAGGGTTTGTATGGGACTCTTTTCTCTTTGGTGAAAATTGATTATTCAGTGGCCTGTGCCTGTGTAAAGGGTAGACAGAGTCATCAAGAATAACAAAGGAGAGAGATCTAGGATTCTTCTTTCTGGTTTCTACCTTCTAGAGACAAGACCTCTCTTCAAGTCATTGAAAGGAGAGAAAGATGCTGGAAAGAAATCAAAATGAAAGGAGTTGGAAGTCTCTGTCATGTCCCTATCCCCAGTTTGATACATGAGAGACTTCGGGAAATTTTTCCCTTTTGGTGATTTCTAGGAGACTCTCTGCCTGTCTCTGTCTCTGTGTGTCTGTCTGTGTGTCGGTCTGTGTCTCTCTGTCTCTCTCTGTCTTTCTGTCCCTTTCTCTCTCTCTTTTTGTCTCTTTGTCTCTGTGTTTCTTTCTCTCTAAAGCTGAGCCACCTTGCTCCTATTAGGAGAGCTACTTCAATCTGGGTCATCTGGTATATATTCTCTTATACTTTCTCTGATTTCTGTTTTGCCATGAGCTGGTTGAATTGGTTTATTTGCTACATGTTTTTATTGTGGAGCTGGCTATTGGTAGGAAGAAGGTACAGCCTCAGATAAAAAGTTTGGGGTCCTCGTGTCCCCATTATTTCATTGTAATAAAGACGTTAGTTTGAATCTTGAAGCTACTTCTCCGAGAGTAATAATATTTAAGGAAGCAGACAGATAAAATTCTAGCCCGACATCCCCTCTCTCCCAGGAGAGCAGAGTAGCCAGTATCTGACCCTAATCTCTTGCCACCATGACTGGAAAGAATTAAAATCTCTCCCGCAGAAGAGCAGGGAGAGAAAACACTAGAGATGTCTATTCTTACCTCCTTGGGAACCACAATGAAAGAGCCACATTATATCATGAAAATAAAAGCCCAAGTTTTCTTACCTTAAAGAATAACCATTTTCCTATGCAGGTGATTATCAGCTTTAATCAGTCATTTTGAATCACAAATTAAGGAACTAGTCCCATTCCTCCTCCCAAACCTCCCACTCACCCGAGCCTCACACTGACTGTAATACTGGGCTCCAACCATTACAATTTTCTGTAGATACTTCAATGAAGAGAAAAGAACAACACAAATAACTTCACTGCTGTATAAAGAAGATTAAATTTCCCAAAGTCAAAAAACTTAAAACATCTCTTCATCAAATCCCAATTCAATCTCTGTCTTTTCAGTTCAAGGCACACATTACAAATGTATTCATGTCTTTGTAGGTATCTTGCAATTCAATAACCTGATAATTATTCATTTTAGTTTAAAGCATACTTGTAAATATCACTTAAAACGAAGCACTGACTTGATTTTTAATCAATAAAAACTGACATTTGTTGGAAAAGCTTTTGGAATAATTACTTTGCATTCTTATTACTAAAGTGGATTTAAAGGAAAATCAAAACAAACGGTATTAATTACACCATATCCTCATTATATATTAATAGGTTCAAAAACCAAACATCGAGTGTCTCCTAGCCATGGGTGTAATATTTATAGGAAGCTTTGTGACAGCGGCCAGCCTGAGGCTTAACTCTAATGCATCCACTTTAGTGCACTGACCTTCTGCTCTCTGGAGCAAGGAGCTCTGGTCTCAGCTGGGAGCGCGGATACACTGTGCTGAGCTTTTGGAATTGTGCCTTGGAAGCTTTGGGTTCCCCTCCCAGTAAGGCCAGAAGGTCCTGAGGTGCAATGAGCAATGCTGACCTTGCTCCAGGGTTTGAATTTCCTATGCCAGAGGACATGCATTCTTTGACTGATCAAATATCACTTACTAGATCCAACTCAAAATAATCATTACACCATTTTCCATTTGTTTACAAGAGAGTTTGGCCAATATGCGAATTTTTTTTTTCAGAAGAGCAGCTACATATTTAACTATCTGACCTCTTATTTAGATTTGTCCTGCACTACATATCTGGCAACCATATAGACAACTAACAGGTATGCCAGATGAACAAGGGTCACGTTTTGCAGATGTGACTTTTCCAAATCATCTTTGTACTTTCTACTACATATTTTATCATCTCCACAACATCCAACAGCTCCCTCAATAGAATGAAAAGTAAAGGGGCAAGAATCCTTCTGAGGAATAGTAATCAGGAGTTTCTCTTGAATCTTAAAGGTCTTTCCCCTAGACTAACAATATTTAAGGAAGGAGACAGATATAATTCTAGCCTGAGGTGACAGCTCACTTCAGCTGTGAGGTCATTCCTGCCATTTCCTATTAATTCAGAAAAATCAGAGAATCAGAATGTCAGAATCTACAAGTTGGACGGGATCTCAGAGCTAGCTAGTTAAACCTATATCTGACCTCTCTGACATACCTGAGAAGTGATTGTCTGAAGGTCTCTAATGAGAGAGCAACATTGAGATACTTCTAATTATTAGCAGGGTTTTTTTTTTTTTGTTTAAATACATAAAGCTAAACTCTGCCTTTCCATAATTTCTGTTCATTTCTCCTATACTTATCTGCTGTTAAGTCTAGGTATGTGGAGGAAAATCGAATAGCCATCATCAACACCGTATATTGGAGAGGTCACTGGACTTCAGTCAGGAAAGTCTAAGTTCAAGACCTACCTCAGTTACTTGCTAGCTCTATGACCCTAGAAAAATCACTTAACTTCTACCTCAGTTTTCTTGTATGCAAAATGAAAGGGCTGCACTCACTGTCTTTCAAAGTCTCATCCAGGTCTACATGTATGATTGAATGGTCCCATGTTTTTCTAGAGCTCTCCTATTCCCAACTTGCCTAATCCATGGTAGGCAAAAATCAACATCACTCTCATAAGTGCCAAGTGTTATCCAGCCCCAGCTTAATCACTGTCTTTTTTTTCAGTGAATTGGAATACTAGAGGAAACAGGTATACATACTTGGGCAGCTTTAGTATCTTTCTTCTATTTTACTGTGTTTAGTTGAGGGAGGAGGTTTGAGAGAGAACTACTTCCTTTGGTTAAAACTTCAATTTCACTTAAATTGTTAAGATAGGCTATGTTCTCTTATAAATTTTGCTTGTGCTCATTACCAGTCAATCAATATACATTTATTAGACACCTTCTAGGTGCCAGACATTATGCTAGACGCTGTGGATATAAAGACAAAAATGAAATAATTCACACATTCAAGGAGCATACAATCTACTGAACGAGATAATATAGAGATATGTTTCTTTAGATTAAATGCAGAAATGTGAAATACAAAGTAATTAAATGCAAAGTAGGGAAGAATTGGACAAGTAGTTGGGGTGGAGGGGAGATCAGTAAAAGTATATGGAGAAGTTGATGCTAGATCTGTATCTTGAAGGAAGTCAAGGATTTTATGAAGTGAAGCTGCATTTCAGACATGAAAAATACCAGTTTACAGTCAAAGTACAGAGGCTAAGGATGGAGGAGGAACAGAGAGAAGGGCAGTTTGGTTAAACAGTAGAGTGAGGGAAAGGGCATGATGTATAAGATTGGAAAGATGGGTTGAGGCCAGGCTGCACAGTACTTGAGAAACCAAACAGAGGAGTTTATATTTTAATCCACAGGTAGTAGTGAGCCAGTGAGGTAAGAGATATGATCAGATCCACATTCAAGGTAAATTGCTTTGGTACCTGTGTGGAGAATTGATTGGAGTTTCAAGATATAAGGCATGGAGACCACGGCTTTAGGTAATGAAATTAGTGATGGATCAGAAAAGAAGACTCATAAGGAAAAGTCTGACATGTAGAAGAACCAGGAGAATTTAGTGTCATGCAAACTCAGATAGGAGGAAGTATATACAGCTGGACAGCATGATCAACAGTATCATATGTATTAGAGAGATGAAGAAGAATGAACACTGAGAAAATAAAATAAAAAAGGAGGAGTTAGGAGAGATCGGGCTGGACAAATCATCTAGAAAGAGATAATAGTAGAATCCAGGGAGTGTTTGAGATAACAAAGTGAAATAATACAGAAAGAAAAGAGAAGAGGGCCCAGCACAGAACCCTAGAGGACATTCACAGTTAACCTGGATAATGACCAGGATAAAATTCCAGCAAAGACACCTGAATAGTAAGATGGGCAGGAAATAAAACCAGGATAGAGTAATGTCATGAAAACCTAGAAAGAGAAAAGTATCAAGGAGAAAAGAGTGATTGATAGTGTAGTTAGAGGTTGCAGAGTGGTCAAGAAAGATGAGAACTGAGAAAAAGTTATTATATTTGTTGATTAACAGATCAGTGGTAAGTGGAGAAAACAGCTTCAGTTGAGTGATGAAGTTGGAAGCCAGACTCCAAAGTTTAAAAGACTGAGAGGAAAGGAAATAGAACATTAATGGTAGATGACCTTTTAAAGGAGTTTGACCGACAAAAGAAGAGATATAACTAGGAGAGATTGGTGGATCAAAGGAGCATTCCTTGAGGATTAAGGAGACTTGGGCAAGTTTGTAGACCGTAGGGAAGCTGTCAATAGAGAGGGAAATACTGAAGATGATTGAAAGAGTGGGAAGGATAGAGGGGACAATCTACTAGAAGAGATGAAAAGGTGGGTGTTCACTTGTTCACGGAGAATCATACAAAATAGAAGCAGGAAAATATTTATTCCTCAGTGAGCTACTTTCATTTGAGAGGCAAAGCCTTTGGTGGGAAGGTTTGTTGTATAATGGAAAGAGAATCTGATACAGAGTCAGAGAAGCTGAGTTATAATTTTAGCTCTGCTACTTGATGTGCCTGTGACCTCTGGGCAACTTCCTCATCAATGAAAAGATTGGAATAAGTGACCCCTAAGGTCACTTTTCACTTCCAAGTTATTGATCCCATGTTTAGTTTTTCTGAAAAAAAATCTGTGTACCACTGACCATGATGTTCAAAAGTTTTTGTGAGAGTTGGTCCGTTTTAAATAGTTTTTATCATATTATGTTACATTGTATAGTGTACTAGTTCAGTGTAGTATGATATGATATAACATATCTTACTTATATCATATTGTATATTATATTTATATAGTATATTATATTTATGGTATATTATGTTATTATGTTATATCATATCATCCCAGGTAATACTGTAATATTATAATGTATCATATCACACTGTCTTCTATCATAAGATATCCTATATATTATTTTTCTATGTTTTGCTGTTTTGTTATGTTATCATATCATAGTATAGTACACTTTTCTGGGTTTCTGTACTTTTGTAAAACTTTTTACAGAAAATTGACCTAATAGCTCAAAGTAGTAAGAGCTATCATTCATGCAGTACTCTGAGATAAGTAGTGGAAATATCATCATCCTGTTTTATGGATGAGGAGATTAGGGGTCATAGAAATTAAATGAAATGTCCTAGGATTCTAAGGTGGACAGTCTGGGTCCAAGACCTATATCCTTCCCATTTTATCACATTGTCTTTCAACTCAGTATAAAAGAAATGAACACAGCATAATCCAGTAGGCTAGGAACATGCTCGGAGAGCGACTTTGCTGTGTTTCGGAGGGTCACTAGCCAACAAATGTAATGTTCATGTCCTTGAGTCTCCTCATCTAAAAAGTAAAAATAAGGTCGTAGTCCTACATGGCACAAAGCCTGTAACAACAAACAATGCTTTACAAATATTAAATGGAAAAAAAAAACAAATAAAAAGGAAAAGGAAATAAAAAAGTAAGAAGAGGTATTTGGACCTGTGATTTCACAGGTGATAGGTAAGAGTAATTCCGAACATGATAACTCCCCATCTAATGCAAATCAAAGTAGCTAGGTGGCAGAGGGGATAGGGTGTTGGACCTGGAATTAAGAAAACCTGAGTTCAAATGTGCCCTCAATTACTTACTAGATGTAAGACAATGAACAAGTCACTTGGTCTTTGTCTGCCTCAATTTCCTTACCTATAAAATGGGGAAAATAACTACACCTACCTCCCAGGGCTGTTGTGGGTATAAAATGGGATGATATTTGTAAAATGTTTTGTAAACCTTAAAATCTTATATAAATGCTAAATATTATCGTTGGTGTTGTGAAGCCATCTATAACTTAGCATTTCAAAGAATTGTTTAGTGCACTGCCAGGTTAAGTATCTTGTATGTGACAACACAGCTAGGATGTGGCAGACTTTGAATTTCGGTCTTTCTAACTGTAAGACTTGTCTCTTTGTCTTGCTGCCTCTTGGATAAAAATGCTACAAGTAGTACCATAGGTTTGCTACATCATCCTTATCTGTAAGAAGGGAAGTTTTTCATTGAAGGAGAGGTTGTGATAGGGTGTTATGGGGGGAAGAGGGAGATAGGGATAGTGATACCAAAGAAATTTCACATGGTTGACTCTGGCCTCCCTCTCTCAGAACCAGGACTGTTACATGTTTTACCTGCTCAGAATGTTCTAGTACTCTGAAGGTTTATGGATTTGGGGGTGTGGGGAAGGGCAGGTCTCTATTTTCTGCCTTCAATTCAAGCCCCCATCAACATTTCCCCATTTTAGCGACCTAGTGACTAGTAACTCAGTTCCACTTAATTTTGTAATATCAGATTAGTTTTTACAAAGAGATATTTTTCTTAAAGATGCAGCAAGAATAAATATTTTCCCCAATGCCTTGGGGGATATGATCCCTACTATACCAACTAAATCTGGGAGGGAGCAGAAGAAAAGAGAGGGTATTCGGTTTATAGTTTGGTTCAGTTCCTATCAGGTTTAAGTCTAAAGCTCACAGTGTGGGCATCAGCTGTGTTGGGGCCTCAACCTGCACTCTTCAGGGTTTTGGTGGTGAGCTGGACTAAAACATCTGGCCTGGATTCCTAAACCTCTAGGTCTCCATCACTTCTACTTTTGGTCCAGATCAGAAACTCCACTCCCTGCATCTAACATGAAGAAAAAATCATTAAAAGGTCTAAGACCTAGGTCCCTTTCTCAAGGTCATATAACTTAGGGGGGATGGAGTAGAGAGCAGGACTCCCTGCTTACAAAACAAAATGCAGCAAAAGTTTCACAGTTTCTGAGTCAATTCATTTTAAAGATTCCAACCCTTCTAGCTACACAGACAATTATAAAGCTTACTCCCAATCAAGTGTTAGACCAATACAAGATTCCCAAGCTTACTTCAATCCACTCATTTCTTGAAAGGAGTTCCTCAGAGTCTTCCATGTGGATAACACCATTTTAGGTGATCTAGATGTATACACAAAAACCCCATACAGAAGAATATTTTTAACAAAAAGAGAACCAATAAAACACTCAAAAAATATACAGAAAAAAGGAGAAGGAAGTTCCGAAGCTTGGTGATATTGGAACTGCCAAGTTAAATTTTATGAATTCTTTTGTTTTTGTTTCTTTAGAAACTGTATGTCACTTGGTCATATACAGTCATCTTTTCTTTGTGTAAGAAAGTATTCACCTTTGTTGATATCAAATTCTTTCAAGTAAAGTTTAATAATTTGATAAAGTTTCACAGTAAGTTTAATAAGAGATTTTTTAAAATGTATACTTTGATGTCTCAAGATTCTATGACTTCATGAATGTTGGGATTCCCCTCACAGTTCCAAGTCAACATCTTCTCTTGGTCTTTGTGAGCAGTTTTCTAAGTTCTTGTAGCCAAAATAAATTTATCATCATCTGTTGGCCCAACTTCTGGTTCAGAGCTTCTACGAACTTAGTTAAGCTGATCCTTGAAAGACAGGCAGCCATTGATCCTCTAATAGAAACACAAAGTTTTTTTCCAGAATGGTAGGACCTGTCAAAGCTTATAATCCTGTCATAGCCTTGATGAACCCTGCCCATCAGAATGAAACGTTGAAACAAGACTTTAGTGAATTAATGTGAATTAGAAGCTATAATGTTGGCACAGTTGATATCTGCTAAAAAGGAGAAGTGAGTCAGGAAAAAGACAGGAGATTCTGCCCCCTGAATCTTCCCACTTTCTACAAAGAGTGCACATAAGCACACAGAAACAGTCATGTTAAAATGACTGTGTCTTAACAGCAGAGTAAGCAGACAACACCAGGAAAAAACTATTGAATTTATTTCATCACTATTCAACCCTTCCATCTATCTGGATGGATATCCTGCAGCGAAATCAATATGGCTGTTTTCAGAATGGATCATGAAGATGACTGAGTTCTAGAGTTCACCTGTCCTTTTGGCCTATTCGTTAGACCAACTATACTCAGCCAGTGAAAGGGCAAGATCTGAAAAAAAAGGAATAAAGGATCAAAGAGAGAAAAAAAACTCTATCAGAGCTAGAGGTGCTTAAAACAGTGAGCAGATATTAGATTATCTAGTATCATAAAAAAGAAATAGGGCTCCAAGAGGCCAATGGATGTCTGGAAACAAATAATTGGGAGAGAAAAGGCACAGAGAAGAGAGGGAATGAGTAAGGGTTATTGAAACAAGCAGAAAGTACTTGAGGAAGTTTTTTTTTTTAAATGGAAAAACAGTGGATACCAAAAAAAAAAAAAAAGCTTTGTTTTTGGTTCTTCAGGCTTTAAGGATGATCTTCCTTGAAAGAACTGTTCTAAAGTTTTCAAAATTCTATCCTAAACTCAAATTCCTTGCTGCTTTTCTGTCTTACAGCTATGATTGTTATGGAAGATGTAATATTACTATTTCCAGGCTCCTCCATCCTCTTAATTTCAAGTGCTCTACTCTGTCAGAAGCTGTGGTTATGAAGTGGTGCTTATGTAGAAATGAAAATGGAAAAGGGACAAAAAAGAAGAGTGGAAAGGAGGGTGGCCTAATGCAGAAGGGTTAAACACAGCCCACAGCCCCACAACTCTCCCATGTGTGGCCCAAACCAGATTTAAATGTAGTTGAATTTAAACTTAAACCAGGTTTAAATGTGATTCCTATCTGATTTTAAGGCATTGTTATATTAATTTCAAAAAGGAATATATGAACATCAGTGGTTTTCTAAGTCAATATGCAGCGCACCATGATCCTTGTGTATGCTTAGTGGTCCTCACCTGTATTTGATTTTGACATCACTGTACTAGTGGTGGAATGAATGTTGGACTTAGAGTTAGGGAGAGACTTGTGTCCAATCTCTGTCTTTGACTCTTATCACCTACATGATCATGGGCCAATAGTCAACAAACATTTTATTAAATGATTACTATGAAAGATACTGGGGATAGAAAGAGAAACCAAAAGACAACTACTGTCCTCCAGGAGCTTACATTCTCATGGGACAAAGAACATGTAAATTTCTCTCTGTAAAATCAGAATAACATCTGACAGAGTTATTGTGAGGCTCAGATGAGATAATGTACATAAAGCTCTTTGCAATCTTTAAGGTGCCATACATCTTGGTTATTATTATAGGAGGGAAAAGAAGGGAGGGAGACAAGGAGAGAAGTAGAGAAAAGAAAGGAAGGGAAAAGAGAAGTAGGGATGAGAACGGAAGGAGGAAACGGGATAAGTAGGAAGCAAAAAGAGGGAGAAGTAGAAGAGAAAGAAAAGGACAGGAAAGAAGGCAAAGGGAAGGAAATGACAGCAGAAAGGAAAAGGGAAGGAAAGGACAGAAGAGGGAGAAAGGGAAGGATGGAAAGGAAGAGAAAAGAAAAGGGGAGGAGAAAAAGGAGAGAGGGAGGAAAGAAGTTTAAAAAAGAGAGAGAATGAAGGAAGGAGGGAAGAGAAATAAGAAAGGAGGAAGGAATTAAGAAAGAAGAGGAGGAAGAAAATGCACCCCCACCCATGATATCTTGCTTATTTGATTGTGGCCAACCTCCTTTTCCCTCCCTGACTGCCCTGACAGCTGTAGCCCGGGCCCCAATCTGCTCCAGGCGGCTCTTTTTGCCCTTCAGACTTTCTTCGCCATTGTGATGCCTTAATGAAGTAGACCTGCCCTGTCAGACCTCATCAGCAGTCCTGGGAAGGAAGAATGAAATCACTTCTATTGACCCACTGGCATATTTATAGGCTCTCTCTTTTTGCTGAGCCGGGGAGTTATCACCTTTCCATCCCCGTGTTGTGTTTATTCAGCAGCAAGCTAAATCACGTCTGTGCACCAAAGGAACATTAATCAGGAACCGTAAGGCCTTCGTTCAGGCTGCCAAACCTATCTAATTACTGGAGCTGGGAGGGTTTGCAGTGCCTACCCCCACCCCTCACAGGAGAGTTCCCTTGTTTCTATCCTCAAAAAAATAATACCTTCGGAGTTCGGCCTGTTTCCTCTGCCCTCTGACTTTGAACTAGCACAGCCCTCATTTATCCTTCAGTGCCTTTGTCTTGGAGAGCCCCCCTCCCCCAATCTTTTTAAACATTCAACAATAAGGAAAAGCTCTCTCTCTCTCTCTCTCTCTCTCTCTCTCTCTCTCTCTCTCTCTCTCTCTCTCTCTTTCTCTCTCTCTCTCTCTCTCTCTCCCCCTCCCTCCCTCCCCCTCTTTCCTTCCCTCTCTCTCTCTTTCTGTCTCTCTCTCCTCTCTATCTCTCTCTTTCTCTGTCTCTTGTCTGTGTCTCTCTGTCTCTCTGTCTCTCTGTCTCTCTTTCTCTCCCTGTCTCTCTCTCTCTCTGTCTCTCTCTCTGTCTCTCTCTGTCTCTGTCTCTGTCTGTCTCTGTCTCTCTCTCTGTCTCTCTCTCTCTTTCTCTCTCTCTCTCTCTCTCTCTCTCTCTCTCTCTCTCTCTCTCTCTCTCTCTCTCTCTCTCTCTCTCTCTCTCTCTCCCTCCCTCCCCCTCTCTCCTTCCCTCTCTCTCTCTTTCTGTTTCTCTCTCCTCTCTATCTCTCTCTTTCTCTGTCTCTTGTCTGTCTCTCTCCTCTCTCTCTGTCTCTCTCTCCCTGTCTCTCTCTCTTTCTCTCTCTTTTTTTTTTCTCTCTTTCTCTCCTTACTTCCCCCTCCTTTCGGTACTGCCTTCAAGTAGTCAGCACGGTCCTTTGCCTTCTAAAGGGCAGCCACTAACCCGGTCCCACACTGCCCTCTGTCTTTCTGTAGCTCTCCCAAGACTCATCCTGAAGGGGTGTGGAAGAAAAATGTGATCTGCTAGCATCATTTCATTTTCCTTCAAGCCTCAGCTTGGATCCAATTTGGATTGCAGCAGGTCACTGGAGATCAAAGCCTAGGCTGAAACCTGTGGAGGTGTTCACTGGTTTGTGAATCTGGACTCTGAGACACGTTTTTTCTCCCCAATCATGATTTGCCATCCCCTTTTACGTTTGCTTAATTGTTAGTCCTGGAGCATTTGTTTCTGATCCACCAAGGTTAATGTCTTACAGCTAGAAGAGACTGCAGAGTCACCATCCAATCCAATTCCCCTCATTTTGTAGATCATCCAACTAAGACCCAGGAAATAAAGAGACTTATCCAAGTTTTCAATGGCAGTAACAGAGAAAGGATGTGAACCCAGGTCCTCTGACTCCCAGAACTAGTGGGCTTTCCTTCGTACCACAAGATGAAACAGTGAAGAACAATAATGTGTCTTCTTCTTCAATGTCCCTAAGGCCCTCTGAGGCACTTTAAAAACTGGATAGCTTAATGTGTTGAGGTATTTTATATGTGGCTCTAACTAGACTGGGGAAGGGTCTGGAGCAGGGGGCAGGAGGAACCTGTGGCCTTGAGTTACCTTGGGTCCAAGTTTTACAAAACAAATCCTTTTATTAACGAGATTTGTTCTGTGAAGTTTGAATTCAGTCAAAGGGCCACACTTGAGGACCTAGAGGGCCACATGCGGCTTTGACACAGGTTTCCCAACCCCGCTTGGTTAGTAGTGAATATTCTCTTCTTTAAATGATAACGAACACACTTATCTCTTTACAGGTTGTATTTTGCAATAGCACATAAGCTCCTAAAAGGTAAGGCCTGTGTTTTACTTTTCCCATTTTGTATACTTCCCCACCTACCTCCACATCCTTTGCATATAGCACAGTACTTTGTACATAGTAAGTGCTTCATAAATGCTTGCTTGACTGAGTTGCATTGCTTTGGGTTGGATTAGATTGGACTAGATTGGATTGGGTATCCTCCCAGAGGCCCCACTACCCAAGATTCTTGGTTATACTTACCAGGTGAGGAGGCATGGAGTAAAGGTTGATTTCCATCCATTTTCTCTTTCCAAAGCCTGGAAGATAGCAACAGAAGGTATGTTAGGGAAAAGATATATATTGTATATCTGTAGCTCTGTCCATGTAGCACCCTGACCTGGTCAGTCACTCCCAGGGATGAGCTCAGGCCACACAAGTTCTAACACAAAATCTCAAATACATGAATACAATTGTAATCCTCCTTCACCCCAACCTACTCCAGGGTCTTGTCTCCACCATAATGTAGTTTTCAAACTTACTTCCCTACCCCTACCCCTACTACTGCCTACAGAACAATTGCAAGTTGCTTAGCTTGCTTCAGAAATGATCAGGTTAGAACCCAAGGTATTATCTAACAATAAATAGGAATACCAGCTTCCTCCACTGAAGTCCCTTCCAGTGGTGTTTGCTTGTCTCTATTTCTCAAGGGTTATTCCAGTAGAACATCAGCTCTGGCAAGACTTACCCACCTGGAAACACTTAAAATGCAGATTCCACATTAGATGGAATATCTGAAATCTGAGAGCTCATTATTAAAAAATCTAACCATCAGGTTATTTCCCACTAAACTCAGGAAAATCATGTTAATAAAGTAAAGACAGAAAACATCAATGCAGAGAAAGAGACAGATACATATAAAGTCTAGCATCTTGTGAAAAACAGTGGCTTTTCTTTTTCAACAATTATTAAGCACCTCCTGTGTGCAAGTCACATTGTTCTGCTCTCAGAAGATAACTGTTAAACAGCTCTCAAGGAGTTTATCTTCTTCAGGCAAGAAATAATATGTACAAAGAAAGGCAATTACAAAATATGTAAATACACAATAATTTCAAAAGAGCAGTAATAAGGAGGGGGTTGAATCAAAAAATGCACTTGAGCTGAGCCTTGAGGTAGGGATTCCTGGAAGTAGAAGTGAAGAGAGAGAGAGCATTGGGAGGGAGGCAGAGAGAGAGACAAAGACAAAGAAACAGAGACAGATAGAGATACAAAGAGGCAGAGAAAGACAGGCAGACAAAGAGATCCAGAGAGAGACAGAGACACAGAGACATAGAGGAAAAAACACAGAGACAGAGGGACAGAGACAGAGATACAAAGAGACAGACAGACAGAGACAAATGAACACAGAAATAAATGAAACAATAAACTGAAATTGAAGAATAAATAAATAAAGCACAAACAGGGAATACAGAGCTGGAAAAGCCCTTAGAAGTGATATGGTTCAATCCCCACATTTTATAGATGAGAAAACTGAAAGCAAGAGAAATGACTTACCTTCCCCAGGTCAAGTAGGTAATAAGTGGCAGAGGTGGGTTTTGAATGTAGATCCTCTAAATGCAGGCTCAGGACTCTTCCATACAAGTATCTAAGGCAAGAGACAGAGTATTGCATACAAGGATTAATATGTAATCCTGCAAGTAGCTCTCATTTTTACAATGTACGCGCAACTGCACCTACCACTGCAAAATCCCCTCTATAATAATAATAGCTAACATTTACATAGGATCTACTATGTGCCAGTCACTATAAAAAGTGATTTACAATTGTCATCTCATTTGATCCTCACAACAACCCTGGGAGGAAAGTGCAGTTATTATGCTTATTTTACAGATAAGGAAACTGAGGCAAGTGGAGGTTAGTTGATTGACACAGCTAGGAAGTATCTGAGGCTGAATTTGAACTCAGATTTTCCTGAACACAAGCCCTGCACTTTATTGACTATGCTACTTAGCTATGCCAATGCAGACTGGCATCTGTTTTGTATGCAACCTATAGTCTTGTTGAGTTGACCCGCTGCACTGAGGCATGAAGTGTGTATAAATATCAACATGCATATGTTCATGAGTGCATACATAAGTATAATAACTAAAACATAGATAACCAGCTAAAACTATAGGTAGGAAAAAATGACGCTATGAATTCTAAATTCATGAATCTCCCCTGTTTCGTTATCACGATGAATTGTCTTCGAGATGTCCCAGTCATGTCAGGGCGTGTGAGAAGAGAGGAGGCTTAAACCCATATCTTCCTGAATCTTGTTTGAGCTCTCTGCTCCATTTCAGTTTACATTTATCTAGAAATGTTACAAAACACTATCAAATATAATCAATTCCATTCAATTGGAGGAGATAGTGAGACTGATGACTTCACACAGCCCTGCCTCACTTAAATCCAATTCACAGGCAAACAAGACATCCCCCTCCTGTTGTCATTGGTCCCCTTCGAGAACAAAGGACAAAGGAACAGCAGCCACAAACTGCCTTTCAGCTTACATTTATCTAGCCACAAACACGTGTGACATACAATGCCTTGTGTTAGGTAGATAGACAATGGTGAAAAGAACGAGAACTTGCCTGCTGGGAAGAGGGGAGGTTAGAACAAAGCAAGAAAATGTGGAGTATAAACAATACAATACAAGGTAGAATTACAAATCTGTAATGCTGAAAGAGCAAGCAAAGTTATTCCTCTTTTACATGTGAGATGACTGAGTCTAGGAGTTGTTGGATGACTTGTCCAAACTTAGGACTGAAGAGAAACAATGACAAGGAGACAAAAAATGCTATGCCAACAGAGAGAGGTTGATGAGAAATATGGTGCAAATGGGATACAAAGCAGGGCACACTAGATTATGGTCAGTCATTCACTAAGAATTGAATTTAATGTGTTGAAATGGTCAAAAAACCCAAGTTAGGTTCTGATCTCTAAAACTCCTTGAAGTCTGGATGGACCAATGCCACTACTTTAGTGAAAAGAGTAGGGCCTCAAATCATACTCTGGGGAAACAAGATTCATTTTTGGATCCATATTAATTCCTATTCTTAGTTATAAATAGTCATTGATATGAGTGGTTTGTTTTGTTTATGCAGAAATCAAGAAGGCATTACCAATTTAGTCTGATACAATTCCAGTCCTATACCACCTTCTCTTAGATACAATCTGGATGTCTGTAAGCAACTCCTTATGTCATTGACAGCTCAGCCAAAAGGCATTTAGAAATAGCTTAACCTTCTGAAGACCTTTCTGACAGATGCTCAGTAATAAATGCACAGAATTGTTCAATACTCTCAGATAACTGCTTATTATGCTCACCAATGCCCTATAGAATCATGATTTGTCCTATTAAATTTAGCTAGTGTCCACACTTTACCTTTTTATAAAAACTTAACTGTATTGATACAGCTATGAGTCTGATCCTATATACGTATTTCACAATAGACTCCTTGGGTTTTGGCTCACACATTCTTAAAACCAGAAATATGCATAGAACTGTTACTTTTCAGAGACACTCAATAATGGCTTGTTGACAGCTTAGAGCTCAAAATGACATGGGAGACATATTGTAATTATCTACTTACTTGAAGTATAACAATGCTACCTTCACATATGAAGATAGCATAGTGAATGAGCTTTTGTACTCCCTTGCAGTGGTGATATTTTTGGAAACACAGGTCTGGTTCTGTCAGGGACATTTGAGGTCATCTGGTCCAAAACCTTTGAATGGAGACACTTGAGGCCCCAAGGGGCTGCACAGGAAATCCGTAGAGCTGAGATTCAAATTCAGGTTCTGCTAGAGCTTTGCCTTGTTATAACACTGTCTCTCAAATAACCCATCCACATTCTCTTGCTAATCTGTTCTATAACCAGAGAATTGTCATTTTAAAAGCTGGACAATTTATTTAGAAGCCTTATGGGTTATGGAACAGGGTAAAATTCACTGGTCCCCATAGAGATATAGCCCACAAATCTTATCTCCATAACCCTGTTAATACAATTTTGAACACCATGATGAAAGATAAAAAAAAAAATTGGCAAATTACCCATTCATTTGCCCAAACATCCACAAATTTTCCAATTTCTTATATCTGGCTGAATTTATAGCTAAGGAAAAATTCCCTTATAGCTCAGAAAAAATATCTATGACAGGGAAGAATTACCCAGTTTGTTAATTATGTCTCTGTGTTGTGAAATCTGAGCTATTGTTTTTTTTAATCCAAGTAATTCTGATTTCATAATGGATTTGAGATAATTCAGCCACTCTATTTCCTTATATTTCTATTCCGTCCAATTTTTATTTGCATGAAGAAGCGAGTCTGTAATTAGACCATTAGCAATCATGAGTAAATGAGACCAGTGTTTGGATTTCACAAGTATATTTGAATTGCACAAGCCTTACATTTTGTACCAAGGAACAAAGCTCAGCCAATTGTTGTCATGTACTGAGGTCTCTTAATACAGCATAAGGCCTTACTTAAATCAAAAACAATTCATTGCAATAAGGAAACAAAGGAGATTCATGAATTTAGAATTCACACAATCATTTTTTTCCTAGTTGTAGTTTTTGCTGATTGTCAATGCCTTTGTCATTATATGAATGCATATGGCCTCACACATATGCAGATAGATATATGGTTATAGTTACACATATATATTTGTACATACAGACATTACACATATATATATGTATATATATGCATATATACATGTATGTAGGTACGTGTGTTGTGTAAACATCACCAGACCCTGCAAGTATCGTGATTCTTTGAAGGAAAAACTTGGGATACTGCATACTATGTGAAATACACATAGGGAGATGTGACCTCTGATTAGCTGAGGGAGTCCTGAGTTTATGACATTGCGTGTGGCCTATATGAGGAAGATATTTCTAAATAGTGGAAAGGTTTTGGGAAGACTCGAGATAGGGACATAGAGTTCAACAGGGAGGAGATAAAAGCAAAAACATGAACTTTTAAGTGACTATTGGGAGTCCCCACAGTTAGTATGTGGCAAAAGCTACCCTACCAACATTTTCATTAATTCCCATCATGTCGCTGTATACCCTGAGACTGCTAAGAGCAGGTATCTCTGATGAGGTTGATCTCACCTCTGTTGAGCTGAGATATTATTTCTTTCCTGTGCCAAAAAGCACATTTAATTTTGTGCATTCTATTGTTTACCCTGTTTCCTATATGCATACTTTTTCTGATTTCTGTGTGATGCTTGCTTAAATAAATATGTTTGTTTATTATCCGTGATTGTCTTTTATGTAACAAGCATTTGGTGGGAGTTGGCTAAGGTGGCCAAAAGTAAAACAACTATTACTTTCCTATTTAGAGTAAACAGGGAAATTTATATTTATCCTATATCCCAAAAAGAACATCATAACCCTAGACTGCAACTGCATTGTGTGTATAGATGGATATAATTCCAACCAATACCCATCTTGGAGATGGGATAGTTGGAGAATGAGTACCTAGCTGCAGTCTTTCTCCTATTCTGCCCAAAAAAACCTGCAGTCTCCTTGGACAAATGCAATGAGGCATTCCATACCTTATCTGTCCAAATATATTCCTGCAACATAGCCCACTCCTATGGATAAATGGGCCCAAGGGCTGTAGAACTGGGTTCCTGTGACCCCATTTAAAACATTACAGGTACAAATATATATACATATATGTGTGTATATGTCTCTATGTCTATAGATAGATAGATAGATATTGATAAAGACTGGATCTATGATTTCATTGGTATGAAGAACTCCCAGGTAAGGAAACTACATTTACCAATGCTGGTCAATAACTTCTCTGCAACTTCAAATGAGTTGCTCAGAGTACTAAAAAGTTAGGTGACTTGAACAAGGCCAGACAACCAATATGTGTCTGAGGTAGGATTTAAAATCCAGGTCTCCCTGGTTTTAAATCAGGCTCTCTAGCCTGTAAACCATGCTGTCTCTCAATATATTATATAATAATTAATATATACACAATTTTTTTCAGAATAAAACACCAATATTTAGGTATAGCCCAAAGCTGTGCTTTATTTCCATTTTAGTCATGTGATTTTTGAACTCTAGGTTCTTTTACTCTCTGTCAATTTCTTCACTACTCCACTTTCTACTTTGAGTTTTTTTATAGTGAATGAATATACTCTGGCTTCAGGAGAACTCTATTTTGCTTCTCTTACATATATGCAAATACATAGCAAGAAGCTGTAAATATGTCATGTATTGTAATATAACCCTGAAAATAGCCCTTGGCTTACTTAACCAGTCTCAGTGATAAGTTATGCCAATTTACTTTTAAAAATGTTGCTGATTCCAATCATTCTACTCAGTTTAATTTCTACGGAAGAGGGTGTTATGTTTTTGTTATGTTTTGTTTTAAGTGCAGAACCATCCATTTTTATCTTTATTTTAAAGACTTCTATTTATTCTATAATGCATCAACATTAATAATAGTTTGAAAGTATATCCTCATCCTCAAAACTTATTGTTAGCTCAATGTGGAAGAAAATGTTTATATCTTTGATCAATTATTATACTACTTCTACCCTTGCTGGAGAGCTTTAGAATCTGAACTTTAAAATTATTTTTTTTTGAAAACTATACCTTGATAAAGATTTAATTTCACTCAACTTCTCCATTTTTTGCTCTTCAGGTCACTGCCTCAAAGATGCACCTTCATAATATTTTCAACAAGACCATTTGGAAATTCCTGTGGATACTCTGCTATGCAGGATCAGGAGATAAGAATAAATAAAATATGGAAAAGTATGAATTAGATTCAGAAGTATGATATATGATACATCACATCATTCATCGAATCCTCAAGTATTTCTTACCTTGTTTAATTTTTTCTTTGTTTTAATGAGCACAAAAAGCATCCAATTAATTTTTTTTAATGGTGACAGTGAAGGTAACTGATATAAGGTGACATAAATATCTCAGGTTTAAATTGCCAAGGTGATACAAATTTTAAACTCTGTTCCCTGAGTTAGCCAAAGTGTCAGCATATTCAAGCATCTTGACTGCACAGATATCAGATTCACCCAGGACAAAACCCAGCTTTCACTGGATCACTTCCTTTTAGTGATCTCAACAGTAATAGCATTTCATTGCTGCTTAACACAAGACCGGCACATGTGCATTTTTCCAAGAAGGCTCTGGGTTAAGGCACCTGGGGAGTAAAGGAAAAGATAATAATGGGTCTTGTGGAGGTTCTCAGGGGACTAATAACCCCAGGTGGTCTTAGAAATCACGTAAAATATCCCTTCAGGACTACTTGGGACAAAGCCAGGGAAATGCAGCTGGTATAGTGCTTCAGTCCTCTCCACACGCCGTTTCAATATGGGCCCTTGTCATTTGCCAGCACAGCCCTGCAGTGAGTAATAATTACATCAAATTCTATAGATTATCACCCTACAAGTCATTTTTCAAATGCTCTCATTAACAAGGACATTTTGAAAGCCACGAACAACCAGATCGGCAAAGACAACGGTACCCTGAGACCCTGACTCTCTCCATCCTCCTTTTCCTTTCCTCTCTAGCTCTCCAGCCCCTAGAGAGAAGCCACTATTGTCTTTTCTTAAAATTCTATCCATTTCTTCTCTTTCTTCTCTTAGAATTCTATGAGTTTCTCCTCCCCATCTTTGATTATCCAGCCTTAAAAATTCAAAACTGAAAAATACCTTTTAGTTTTCTTCTCTACATACATAGCTTTGTACCAAAGACTGTAAATGGGGGTTGTGTGGATTATATGAATAATTATCATTTATATAATGTCTTTGGTTTGAAAATAATTTTGTATTCGCACTTGAACCCTATATGAGGTAGTTGTTTCGGTTGTTAGCATAATTATCATCAACAATAACAATTCTATTTTACAAATAAGGAAACTGAGGCTCAGAGAGATTTGGGGTTTTTTTGGTTGTTTGTTTTGTTCTGGTTTTTTCTTACCCAGATTTAAACAATCAGAGAATTAAGAAACATTTATTAAGTAATATTGTCAGGCATTGTGCTAAACTCTGGATCTAAAATTTTTTTAAAAGTAAAAATAAGCCTTTCCCTCAAAAATCTTATATTCTAATGGAGGAGACAACATGCATATAATAATTTACATTCAAGATACATACAGAGTAGATGGAAGGTGTCCTCAGCTGTTGTCTGAAAGAATTTGAAAATAGGTCATCCTGATGATAAACCTCATGCTTCCTTCTTTGCGTTATACTGCCTCTCAAATAATGTGATTAGTCAAAAATAACATTTTTAAAAATTTCTTTTCATTTGTATATTATTCTAGTTTTTTTTTTTTAAAAAGGTCCTTCCTTTACTTTCTATTGCTAAACACAGTATTTGGGGAAAGTTCAGCATCATTATCTCCATTTGTTAAGGTAGTACCAGCGATTTCGTCACATTACAAAGATAGTACTGGAGAGAAGTAAAATTTGATAGTCCCAGGAACAGGTCCACTATCTAACCTTTCTGAGACTTGGTTTTCTCCTAGGCAGAAGAACAGCACGGACAACATTTATATAGTGCTTACTATGTGCCAGGCACTGTGCTGAGAACTTTGATATTATAACAGTCCTTGGAGGTAGGTCCCTTTATTATCCCCATTTTATAGATGAGGAAATGAGGCAAACAGTAGCCTACCCAAGATTACACAGTAAGCAAGTGTATGAAGCTAGATTTGAACTCAAGTTTTCCTGACTTCAGGCCCAGCACTCTATCCACTGCACCTAGGGATTGATAAGAATGGAACTTACCTAATAGACCCCCATCAATCACATCATACACTGAATCTCCTGTTTTGTTTCTGTCAAGGAAATAGGCAAGGGTTCCCTTTAACTTTGATGGTAAGATCTGGGCTTCCAAAGTTAGAACAAATGGAAGAGAATGGTATAATGGAGAGATCTCTAATAAGACGTTGTTTAGAATACTGGTTCTGCTGGTCCCTAGCTCTATGACCCTGGGTAAATCATGTCACCTCTTGCAGGCTTCATTTTCTTCATCTAACAATAATATGACTGGCCTAGATGAACTCTGGTCATCTTTTAATTCTAAATCTTATAACCCAATGAATGAGTCACAGAAAATTATATGAGCTAGGCACTTGTAAAGCCTTGTTATCTCTTAGGCATCTATACTAATTAACACAGATTCAAGAGTAGTATCTGGGCCTTTTATTCCATGGGAAGTCCTTCCACCCAACAGGATCACTGAAGTTTTAGAGCTTTGAGTGATGAGAATATCTTCAAAGTCTAAACTATAGCTGAACATTAATTGCCTCTAAAATGTGCTCTAAAATGTGCTCTAAAATGTACTGCACCCTTACACACAGCTGTAGCCTCTGCCTTCTGAAATTCCCCATTCCATCTCTTTTTTCCTCAATTCTAACTTTTATGAAAGTGTCCCTTATAGTCAGACTAAAACTTCAGCATACATCCATCATTCCTAATGCAATCCTCTGAAGCCAAGAAGAGGTGTCATCTATCTTCCCCATGACCGTTCTTTAAATACTAGAAGCATCATTTGCCCCCTAAATCTTCTCTTCTCCAAGTTAAACATGCCCAGTTCCTTAAAATGATACTTGTGTATCATGTTTTTCTGGTACCTTCACTATTCATTTTTCTATCCTCTGGGCATGCTCCAATATATCAATATTCTTTCCCAAATGTGATACCCAGGACTGAATACTACACTATAGATATAGTCTGAACTTTAATCATCATTGTCCCTCCATCATTCTAGGCACCATCAAGTCAAGTCAAGTCAATAAGTTTTTATTAAAAACCTACAATATGCCAGGCACCATGCTAAGTCCTGGGTACATGAAAAAAAGGCAAAAATCAGTCCTGACTCTCAGGGACTTCACAGCTTAATGCGGGAGAGAATATGCAAACAGCTATGTACAAACAAGGTATATACAGGATAAATTTGAGATAATCTTAGGGAGAAAGATTTCGCATTAAGGGGGATCAGAAAAGACTCGTTGTAGAGGATGGGTTATTATCTGAGATTTGAAGGGAGTCAGGTGGCAGAGATGAGGAGAAAGAGAATTCCAGACATAGGGAACAGCCAGTGAAAATGTTCATAGATAATCAGATGGAAGGTCTAGTTCAATAAACGGCAAAGAGTCCAGGATCATTGAATCACAGAGTAATAATGAATAAAACGTAAGAAGACTGCGATTGGTGGTGTTCATTCTTTATTTTTCATGTTTTATTTTTAATTTAATTTGTTTTCAGTTTTCAATAATCACTTGTATAACTTCTAAGTTTTCTCCTGCCTTTCCCTCCCCAAGATGGCATGCAATCTTACATGGGTTCTACACATACATTCTTATTAAACACATTTTCATATTAGTCATGTGACACAGAAGAATTAAAATGAATGAGAGAAAGCATTAGCAAAAAAACGAACATAACAAGAGAAAATAGTCTGCTTCATTCTTCATTCTGACTCCACAGTTCTTTCTCTGTATATGGATAATATTTTGCCTCAAGAGTCCTTTGGGAATATTTTAGATCCTTGCATTGCTGTGAAGGGTTAAGTCTATCAGAAACAGTCCTTGCACACTGTGGCTGTTACTGCATATAATGTTCTCCTGGCTCTGCTCTTTTCACTCAGCATCAACTCATTTAAGTCTTTCCAGGTTTTTCTGAAGTCCACCTGTTCGTCATTTCTTATAGCACAATAGCATTCCATTACATCCATATTCCATAACTTATTCAGCCAATCCCCAATTGATGGGAATCCCCTTGATTTCCAGTTCTTGGCCACCACAAAGAGAGCTGCTACAAATATTTTTGTACATGTGGGACCTTTCCCATTTTTATGATCTCTTGGGGATACAGTCCTAGAAGCAATATTGCTGGGTCAAAGGGTGTGCACATTTTTATAGCCCTTTGGGTATACTTCCAAATTGCTCTCAAGAATGGTTGGATCAGCTCACAACTCCACCAGTGGTTGTTCATTCTTCCTTGTAGAAGAGGACCAAGGATATCATGGGAGTCTTGACTTGCAAGTGAATTAGATTTAAGTGAAGCAGACCTGTGCAAAGTCATCAGCCTCACTCTGTCCTCCAGAATCATTGGAGTACAATGACAAGACATGTCAAGACAACAGAAGATGGCCCTAGATGCAATGGGAGACCTTGACCTTTTTAAGCTAAAGTCTTTCCCAGGCCTCAGTTCATCTGAAGCAAAGCCCATTCAGTAATTAAAGGCTAAGTAAGAATAAAGGCAAAAGATGGCCTGGTTTGCCTTTTCAGATGAATCAGTATGGGAGGTGAAGACCTTCAAAGGTTCTGGCCAAAACAGAAACAGTTCTATTTACACTCTTTCTGAGCCATCAAAGCCCAAACTATGAGCAAGTAAGACTTAGCCTAGGACCTATTACTGGTCAATCAATGACCGTGAGAATGATTTGGGTTTAAAGGCATGGTCAAATTGCTCCATTTGAATCACAATGAGGTTTTTCAAAGCCTGTTTTTTCAGACTAAATTTCAAGAAATCAGAAATGAAAGCTACATGAGACAAAAGAGTCAATTGTTCCGAGAAGACCTGGTATGAAGAGAATGGTTAGATTATGAAGGATTTTAAAAGATAGAGGACTATATCTTCTATCCTGGTGATAATAGGGAATCTCTGGAGTTTATTCATGGGAGGCTAGGGGGGAGCCCCCTGAGTGACATGGTAAGAATTCATACTTTATGAAGATCACTTATTTAGATGAGTGAAAGTTGGAATAAAATGAGAGAAACTTGAAGCAAGAAGAATAATCAAAAAGTTACTGTAATAGTCCAGAAATGAGGCAATGAGAGCCTAGACCACAGTGGTGATAGAGTCTGAGGAGAGGAGGGGCATATATGAAAAATGCTATTAAGCTAAGGCAGCCAAATGGCACAGTAGATACAGAGCCAGGACTGGTGTCAAGAAGACTCATCTTCCTGAATTCAAGTCTGGCCTCAGATACCTACTAGCTTAGTGAACCTGGGTACATCACTTAACCCTGTTTGCCTCAGTTTCCTCATCTGCAAAATGAGCTTGAGAAGAAATGGAAAACCACTCCAATGTCTCTGCCAAGAAAACCCCAGATGGGGTCACAAAGAGTTACATATGACTCAACAACACCAACAAATGAAGTTAAAGTTAACAGAACTTGGTATATTAAATATGGGAGTCAAAAGGGAGTGAGGAGTCATGGATGACACCTTGGTTGCATGATAAAGTGAATGATGGCACCATGGAGAGTAATAGGAAACTTAAGACATAAAAAGAGTTTGGAGGGAGATAACTAGTTCAGTTATGGATATGTTGAATTTAAGATGTCTATGGGATATCCAGTTCAAGCTGTCCAATAAGCAATTGGAGACATGAGACTGGTCAGGAGAGAGGTTAGGTTTGAATAAGTAGATCTGAAAAACATCTACATAGAGAGGATAATTGAATTCACTATGCCAAATGTTAGCTTTTTAGACTGTCTTGTCGCAATGTTGAGTCATTCTGACCTTACAGGCTACTAAAACCCTTGATCTTTTTCTAGTTATACCTCCCCTAGATCATATGTGTATAACTGATTCTTAGATTTTACTTTATTTCTATTAAGTTGTCTCATCCAGCTCTAACCTTGTTTGAGATCTATTTTTGTATTTTCTCTCTCTCTGTCTGCTTGTTTCTGTCTCTGTCTTTATGTTTCTCTGTCTCTATGTGTGTCTGTGTCTCTCTCTGTCTCTCTCTGTCTTTCTCTCTGTCTCTCTGTCTTTCTGATTCTCTCTCTCTCTCTGTCTCTACCTGTGTGTGTGTGTGTGTGTGTGTGTGTCTTTCTGTCTCTCTGTCTCTCTCACCTTCATGTAATCTCTGAACTTCATAAGCATGCCCTAGGATCACACACTTAAAACTGTAAAGAACCATAGAACTCATCATGTCCCAACTCTCATTTTATAAAGTCCCAAATAAGTGATGTGGCTTGACCAAGTGAGGTCCAAAAGATGTGAAATCACTTTTCCAAGATCTCATATACAGTAAGAATTCGAATGAAGATTTGAATCCAGATCCTCCAAATGAACATTCATCAGTCTTTCCACTACCTATTGTCACTTCTATATAGCTTCAGTTCAAGTGAGTCATAAAAATATCCAGCAAATATCACTCAGGTAATTCACTAGAGATATTTCTCCAAGCTGACATGGGTCCATTAATAATTAACCTCTGGTGTACAGTGTTAGTAAAGTAAATGAGCACTATGAAATGTAAAGTCAGGATATTTCGTGATATTTCTTATTGTTTGGTCATTTTTCAGTTGTGTCCAATTCTTTGTGACCTCATTTGGGGTTTTCCTAGCAAAGATACTGGAGTGGTTTACCAGTTCCTTCTCCAGCTTATTTTACAGATGAGGAACTGAGGCAAACAGGGTTAAGTGACTTGCCTAGGGTCACCAAGCTAATAAGTGTCTGAGGCCAGATTTGAACTCAGGAAGATAAGTCTTCCTGACTCCAGGCCCAAGCTGCTTATTTCTTATTAACTAACCTTTTTTTTAATTACCAAATAAGGAATGAGGGACAGGAACTTGGAAATTTAACTTTAACTGTGCCATATCAAGTAAGAGACTGCAAAGGAGTTCAATGACAGATCTCCAATTTAGCTAAACTTTGCTCTATATGAATCCTGGGAGCTGTAACTGTACCAATCAAAAAGACTTTTCATCAGCCCACAGATAGTCAAACTTCTTGGTGGAGGGTAGAGGACAGTTTCTCACTCACTTCTCAGGTCCTCCCATAATCTGACTTCTGTTCCTACCAATTTCTTGAACCCTTCCTCTCTCCAAAGTCACCAATGATTCCTTTATTGCCATATCCAATGACCTCATCTTAAGACTTGTCTTTCTTGACTGTTCTACAACATTTGACACCACTAGCACCCACTTTTTCTAGATAATATTTTTCCTCGAGTTTTTCATTTTGTTGCTTAATTTTCATTCTCTTCCAAGCTATTTTGCATGGATGTCCTATAGTTAGTACAGCTTGTCCAAAACAGAACTCATTATCTTTCCTCCTAAACCTACTCTTCCTTTTACTTCTTCTATTTCTGTCAAGGACATCACCGTTTTCCCACTGAGCCAGGTTTGAAACCCAAGAATTGACCTTGACTTTTCACCCTCACTGATATGAATCCCAACTCTTCAACATCTCTTGTATCTTCTCTTTACACACCCCACAACAACCCTAGTCCAGGCCTTTATCATCTCTTGCATAGGTCATGCTGCCTCAAATCTCTTCCCTCTCCAATATTTCCTTCACGCAGCTGCCCAACTGATATTCCTAAAATACAAAGTTGACAATGCCACCTTCCTTTTCAAGGAATACCATTACCACCCTTTGCCTTTTGGATAAAATACAAACTTCTCCATTTGACTTTTGAAAGCCCTTCACAATTCAGCTGCAGAATATTTTTCCAAGCTGAATTCATATTATTCTCCCTCATTAACCATCACCAATGGCTTGCCATCTGCTTTGCCTCTTTTTCTTTCCCCAATACAACCCACACCTCTAGAACAGCACCCTCTAAGAACCAGATCTTCAAAGACTTTTGGGAAGAGATAATCCAGTCAACTTCAGATTCTGCCCTGGAGCTAACCTGTCCTACTAACTAATGAATGACCATGTGCAAAATCATTTATTCTGTATCTAGTCCATGCTTCTCATCCATCTATCCCAGACATCTTGTCATCCATCCTATCATCATATATGTGCTCCTATCCTACCCCTCCATCTCTTGTTCTGGTAACCATAATTAAATAAATACTGGAATTGCTTCTGGAAAACATGTGACAATTGACTGACCTATGACTCCCCTCACCATTTCCATTATTCTGCAGATCAAATTCCCTTTCCGGGTCATCATTTCTTTATATATGTTCTCTTTCCCAATTAGAATATAAGTTCCTTGAAGGCAGGCACTGCCTCACTTTTGTATGTGTATCCCCAGTGACTAGCACAGTGAGTGGCACATAGAGGGCACTTATTAAGTACTTTTCGTTCATTCATTCACAAACTGTATATTACAGGCAAGTTGGTCATGTGCTATTTACCATAAAGAACATTCCATGGGTCTGTTCAAGCTGCTCCTCAAAGCTAGAATGATCTCCCTTCTGATTTCATCCTCTTATTATGCCTAGCTCCCTTCAAGTCTTAATTTCTTCCCCCTTCAATAGGTCTTTCCTGAATCTTCCATAAAAGGGAAGTCTGCCTAGATGACCTCATGATACCTCCCAGTTTAAAAAAATCTATATTTCAATGATATGATGATTATCATCTTTTAAAATGAAAACTCACTTCAGTGTCAGTAATGTGTTTCAGTGCCATAATGTAAATGTTAATTCAGTATAACACATTTGGTTTTATTCACAGGACAAAGCAATCAATCTGCCATGAAATAACAATATTCAAATGTTTCTCAGGGTTTGGCTCTGATTGAAAAGTATTTTAGAGATGTATTTACATATAAAAATTCTAAACCAAAAACAAGCTTTTGTTTATGGCATCTAAAAATCTTTGCAAATATTATAGCCTTATAAATTTTGAATCAGCAAAGTCTCATTATTTTTCTTTAAGGTACTAGCTTTTTTTCAGTTCTAGTCAAAAACCACAAAGATGGAACTATGGAATTATAGGATTAAAGAGTCAAACTTCTTATAGGACTCTCTGGGCAAAGACAAGATCATAAGGAAACATACTAGATGAGAAGGTACTTGGAAATCCATGCATTTCCTCATGATGTCATATTATTTTCACTTTATCTGATGGCAAAATTATCAATATATAAAATCAGATGTATAAAGAGTAATCACACTAATAATGACAAATAATAATAATATTACCTGAAAAGGCACTATGATGCTGTCTGGTTTATGAAGCACATTACCCTCATTATCTATTTTACCTTTATGACAACTGTAAAATAATTACCATAGATATCATTGTGCCCATTATATAAAAGAGGAATCTGAGTAAAGCTTAATAACATTCTCTATGATCATGGAACTAGTATCAGAGGATGAATTGGAACTTTTATCCCTCCTGACTCCAGGTTCAACATTCTTTCCATCATATTATATAGAAAACCAGCTGAACAAAAATTATAAAGTTGATGGAATTTATTTTTACCCCTTTCCAGGTGCCTCTTTGAGCATCTTTCAGTCACCTATTGGCACTTCCTTCCCAGGTGCCCAGTGTCCTTATGAGGCATCCCCTGAATGTCCACCATAGTATTCTACCTCAAACTTGCCTCCACTATGTAATCCTCAGTGTCTGACCTAGACCATTTCTCTTCATCCTTTTTTCTACCCATACTTAGACAAAGTATATTTCTTTTTCCTCGGCTCTCATGTTAAATACATATTTAACCAAGCTAAAAACTGTATTCTCCTATAATTTAATGGGTCACAGTATGAAAGGAGGTCTAGATTGGAAAGCAAAGGGCCTAGATTCTTATTCTGTCTCTAACACTACCAATGTGGCCTTCAGTAAATATCAGGATAATAGGCTCATTGATTTGGAAAGGAAACAGTCTTTAAGATAGTCCAACCCAAATTAACCTATTTGGATTTCAGCTTCATCAACTATAAAAAGAAGAAAGTACACTATGATCATCTCTGAGACACCTTTTCAGATGTTATAATGTATAATCCTTTCAGATCTAAATATGTGATTTTAAAATCACATAAATGAAAATTTAATGGGTCTAGGGTAGTTTTGGAGTTAGCTTGACCCAACTCAGGAGAGATGATTGCAAAATTTTCAGTGTGAGCATTTATACTTCAGAAATTGGCTACCAGTGGCAGTTTGGAACTATGCCCAAAGGGCTACAAAAATATGCATACCCTTTGACTCAGAAATATTGCTTCTAGGACTGTATCTCCAAGAGATCATAAAAATGGGAAAGAGTCCCACATGTACATGTACAAAAATATTTATATCAGCACTCTTTGTGATGGCCAAGAACTGGAAATGAAGGGGATGCCCATCAATTGGGGATTGGCTGAATAAGTTATAGAATATGGATGTAATGGAATACTATTGTGCTATAAGAAATGATGAACAGGATGATTTCAGAGAGGCCTGGAAAGACTTGTATGATCTGATGCTAAGCAAAAGGAACAGAACCAGGAGAATTTTGTACACAGTAACAACCACAGTGTGCAAGAGTTTTTTCTGGTAGACTTGGAACTTCACTGCAATGCAAGGACTTAAAAAAAAATTCCCAATGGTCTTTTAAGGCAAAATGCCTTCCATATCCAGAGAAAGAACTATGGAATTCAATTGCAGAATGTAACAGATCATTTTCTTTTTTATTATGTTTTGGTTTGTTATATGATTTCTCCTATTCATTTCTTCTACGTAGCACAACTGTGAAAATGTATTTAATAGGAATGTATATGTAGAACCTATGTAAAATTGTATGCCATCTTGGGGAGGGAGGGGGAAGGGAAGTAGGAGGGAGGGAAAAAGAAATCTAAATTATATGGTAGTGATTGTGGAATATTTAAAATAAATAAAATTAATAAAAAAATTTTAAAAAAAGAAATTAGCTACCAGAAATCAAAGCATAATTTATTGTTTCATTAATTATCTAAACTTAAGAAAGTAATGGAGAAAGTGTTAATAATGGATATTAAACTTAAAAGTATATCATACATACTTTTTTTGGAGAGTTGCCAGCACACCTCTGAATAAATCTCAACTAAGATTTATTTCATTTTAGCACAGGACTCCTAGAAAACAGAGTCCTCACCCAAAGGAATAAAGCTTTAAAAGTAGAATTTCAGGTTCTGTAATGAATTTGAATTTGGGACTCTCATTAAGAAAAGGTCTTTAAGATGAATGAATCTTTCCATGGTTCCTCTCCAAACATGGCTCCTATTCCATTTACACATAGTTGACCTTGATGAAAGTTTGTCATTTGATGCTCATTTTCTCATTGCTCTGAAATATATGTGTATATGTTTGTGTAGGGGGGAGGGAATAGGGAGAGAGAGAAGAGAGAAGAGAGGGAGAGAGTAAAAATGCAAGTTAATTAATTCAGGTTTCCTGGGAAATGTATTCCTTTATTCTTATCCAGGACTTTACTCACAGATGATCTTATTGGTTTCCAATCTCAATGAACTCATCTCATTAATTCAAAAATAAGATCCTAGAAATGTACTCTTTGTTGGTATTGACAACCTGTTTCTGTACTTGTTATTCTCAATTCAAATCCTAATTTAGTTACTCTATTGAGTTAAAGAAGGAAGTTTTATTGTCTAATGAGATAGATAGATAGATATGTGTATAATATTTCACTTTTAGTATTTCCTACTTAATTAGGTTACAAAACATGGTGTAGTAGAATGTTGGTCTTTGAATCAAAAATGCCTGGATTCTGTTCCTGTCACTCACATTTACTAGAGTGGTATGAGGATTACTTAGAACAAGTAATCATTTTTTATATAGTTTCATTTTGGGACAGCAATGATAATACACGTGTGCTTCTACTGATTCAGAACATCTAACTTCAACCAGATGAAATCAGATTGAGCTAGATTCTCAAACTTTAGTTTGTTACATGAGATGAACAATAGATTTCATTCCATAAATATGTGTTTCATTGCTCTCTTCTGTTGTGTTTATAATCCTCTGATTTCAAGAATGAATATTATTCCAAGAAAATATGAAGAAGTTATATATCTTAAAAAGCATACTTCAAAGACTGTTAGAGAAATTTCAATGCCTGTTGGCAAGGAAAAAGTATGAATTTCAAGGTTCATTCAAGTCCCAAATGAAATAGGATCAGTTGCACCAAAGCACATAGGAATGTGGAATTGAAAATATGAAAACACCAAGACCTGAATTATTTTTCATGACAAACTGCCAAAAAAATCCTCAGAAGAGAGGAAAAGATGTTTAGAAGGGGCTGGAAGCTCAAGAGGTTATTATTAATTCTTCTAGAGTGTGATATGGGCCTCTTGCAGTTGAAAGAACAATTAGAAGGCTTTAAAAAAAATCTCCATCCATTGTTTTGAATGAAAAACGCTTGTTGGGGGAGGAGCCAAGATAGCAGAATAGAAGGATGGACTTGTAAAAGGTCTCTCCCATAGCCCATAAAATATCTGTAAAAAATGACTCTAAAAAAATTCTAGAGCAGCAGAAGTCACAACAAAACAGAGTGAAAGAGATTTCTAGTCCAAGACAGCCTGGAAGGGTGACAGCAAAGGTCTATTGCAGCAGGCATAGAGCAGAGCACAGTACAGCCTTGGCCATGGTGCCAGCAGGTTCAGGACCAGAGCAGGTCTCAGGGCCTGCAGTATCCCCAGGAGCAACTGTGGTTCCCAGATTGTTCAACCCACAAATGCCAAAGACAGCTTCAAAGGTCAGTGAGCAAACTCTTTCACCTGGGTGAGAAGGGAATGAGGTCTGGCCCTGCCAGAAGCAGCCACTGTAGCAGTAGCATCCATATTGGAGCCCTTCATCTAAAGATCCTGGGGGAATTGAGGCACTGATCTGAATCTCAGCCCTGAGTGGCGGTCCTGGGTTGAGGAAGGGTGCTGATGTGGTGGAGCTGGTGGAGACTCTGGAGAAGAATTTTACTTGCAGATCCTGGGCAAGAAAGCTTCCAGAAGCTCCCAGACCAGAGCACAGGCCAAGAGAGGAGTAAACTCCTCTCCCTTTATTGTGCCACCTTGGAAGAACTGAGAACTTACAGGTCCCTAGAGTATACTCTCCTCTTGACAAAGGAATCAAAAGTCAAGTACCTGGCCGGGAAAATGCCCAAAAGAGGGGGAAAAATAAGACTATAGAAGGTTACTTTCTTGGTGAACAGGTATTTTCTTCCATCCTTTCAGATGAGGAAGAACAATGAATACCATTAGAGGAAGACATAAAAGTTAAGGTTTCTGCATCTAAAACCTCCAAAATATATATATGCAATTGTCTCAGGCCATGGAAAAGTTCAAAAGGGATTTTGAAAAGCAAGTAAGAGAGGTGGAGGAAAAACTGGGAAGAGAAATGAGAGTAATGCAAAAAAATCATGAAAAGTGAGTCAACAAATTACTAAAGGATACCCAAAAAAATGCTGCAGAAAATAACACTCTTAAAAGTAGACTAACTCAAATGATAAAAGAGGTACAAAAAGTCAATGAGGAGAAGAACGCTTTAAAAAATAGAATTAGCCAAATGGAAAAGAAGGTTCAAAAACTCACTGAAGAAAATAGTTCTTTAAAAATTAGAATGGAACAGATGGAAGCTAATGACTTTATGAAAAACCAAAAAACTATAAAACAAACCCAAAAGAATGAAAAAATAGAAGACAATGTGAAATATCTCATTGGAAAAACAACTGACCTGAAAAACAGATCCAGGAGAGACAATTTAAAAATTACAGGACTACCTGAAAACCATGATCAAAAAAAAGAGCCTAGACATCATCTTTTATGAAATTATCAAGGAAAATTGCCCTGATATTCTAGAATCAGAGGGTAAAAAAAATATTGAAAGAATCTACCCAATCACCTCTTGAAAGAGATCCAAAAAGAAAAACTCCTAGGAATATTATAGCCAATTTCCAGAGTTCCCAGGTCAAAAAGAAAATATTGCAAGCAACTAGAAAGAAATAATCCGAGTATTGTGAAAATACAATCAGTATAACACAAGATCTAGCAGCTTCTACATTAAGGATCAAAGGGCTTGGAATATGATATTCAAGAAGTCAAAGGAACTAGTATTAAAACCAAGAATCACCCATCTGGCAAAACTGAGTATAATACTTCAGGGGAAAAAAATGATCATTCAATGAAACAGAGAACTTTCAAGCATTCTTGATGAAAAGACCAGAGCTGAATAGAAAATTTGACTTTCAAACACAAAACTCAAGGTAATGAGAAAGGTAAACAAGAAAGAGAAATCATAAGGGACTTACTAAAGTTGAACCGTTTACATTCCTACATGGAAAGATCATATCTGTAACTCTTGAAACTTTTCTTAGAATTTGGGTAGTTGGAGGGATTATACACATATATATGTGTGTGTATTATACATGTATTACACATGTAATACACACACACACACACACATATATATATATATATATATATATATATATATATATATATATATATATATATATATATATATATATATATATATATATATATAGACAGAGGGCACAGGGTGAGTTGAATAGGAAGGGATGATACCTAAAAGAACAAAATTAAGGAGTGAGAGAGGAATATATTGGGAGGAGAAAGGGAGAAATGGAATGAGCAAACAATCTCTCAAAAAAGAGAAAAGAAAAAGCTTTTTCAGTGGAGGAGAAAAAGGGGGAGGTGAAAGGGAAAAAATGAAGCTTACTCTTATCACATTTAGCTTAAGGAGGGAAAATGTGCACAATCTATCTTACACTATAAGAAAGTAGAGGAGAAGGGGATAAATGAGGTGGGGGTATGATAGAAGAGAGGGCAAATGGGAGGAAGGAGTAATTAGAAGTGAACACTTTTGGGGAGGAACAAGGTCAAAAGAGAGAGTAGGATTAATAGGGGGCAGGATAGGATGGAGGGAAATACAGTTAGTCTTACACAACATGACTATTATGGAAATCTTTGGCAAAGCTACACATATATAGCCTATATTGAATTGCTTGCCTTCTCAGCGGGGATGGGTGGAGAGGGAGGGAGAAAAGTTGGAGCTCAAAGTTTTAGGAATGAAGAGAATTGTTCTTACATGCAACTGGGAAATAAGAAACACAGGTAATGGGGTACAGAAATCTTTCTTGCCCTGCAAGAGAAGAGAGAAGATGGGGATAAGGAAAGGGAGGGGTGTGATAGAAGGGAGGGCAGATTGAGGGAAGCGGTAATCAGAATACATGGTGTTTTGGAGTGGGGGGAGAGATGGGGAGAAAATTTGGAACTCAAAATTTTGTGGAAATAAATGTTGAAAACTAAAAATAAACAAACATTAAAAGGAAGAAAAATGCTTGTCATGGAAAGACAGTACAAAAGTCTAGAGAATTGTAAATGAGGGGGAAAAAAAGATTTTTACTAATAAAATTCACTGTTCTTGCAAACTATACCAAAAACAATGTCAGAAAGTCCAGGTGAGTTTGTCAGATCTAGGCATCTTAATCAACTGTAAAGGTCACCCAAATATGACCAATGAGGGAACTTCTTTTGTATGACTATGAATATTTGTTGCAAGGGTTATATTTGTCCTTTGTGTGTTTGTGGATGTAAGAAAGTGAGTGTGACAGAAGGAAATACATGCCTGATGATTTTAAAATTAAGACTTAATTGAAAAACATCTACCCAAAGAAATAATTTGGGCATTTTTTTTTCTCTCCTAGTAGGTTTGGAAGTCTTGTCCCCATTGAGGGAATGATGAAATCTAAGAAATACATTGACATGCTGAGAAGCAGAATTGTTCCAGAAGTACAGAAATTTACAAATAGAGACCATATCATGACCTTGTACCATACCATATGGCATGAAAAGTTAAGAAATTTACACAAGAGATTGATATAAACATACTTCTATACCCTAGAACCAGTCTTATTTCCAACCCCATGGAAAATCTATAGTATATGATCAGTTCTGGTTTTAGAAAATTGAGCTATTCATCAAGAAATGTCACTAATATAGAATATGATTTTTTTAAGTGTATCTTGTGATAAAAAATTAAAGAATATGTGTAAAAATCTTGTGAGCTCAATGCCAATCATAAAATGAGATTACCGAAAATTATGCATTTTGATGTCATATATTGAAAATTTTTTAATGTAAAAAGTTAAAAGATTTATTGAATAAGTCAGCAGGTTTGATTGTTTTCTCTTGTTCCAGTTAATTAATACAGTACTATAGTTCTGTGATCATCGGTAAGTCACTTATATTTAATGTGCTTCACATATCTCCATAGCACTTGCTGATCTCATCTCAGTGAAAGGGTTCCCATGATAGGAGTTCCATATATGACACAAAATCATAGCTCTTTGACCTTTGAGGAGATTTTAAATGACTCTTCCAAATACTTCTCTAATCTCTCACCAGAGTTTGGAGATGATCTTGAGTTTTCAAAGGCCATTCCTGTGGAAAGAAAACTCTAGCATATTTTGCCAAGCTACAAAGTCTTCAACTATTCCAGTGTTAGAATATATCATATGACTTCCAAGGTCTGGCCATACTTGGTTCAAAGTCCACCTACAAAGAGATGTTGAGATCTGAATCAGTTCTAAGAGTACCCAAACCAATTAAATCAGAGCTCATTGAAATAGTACAGTATTTTAACAAAAGATGTAACCCCTATACATACATAAAAAGATATAGGCCTTATAAATATAGCCACATAGTAATATAGTATATGTCTTTAAATACTCAAATAACTATTCAAAAGTATCTGTGATCTCATTGATATGTATGTTCTCTCCAAAGATACAGATAGCAACCCACTCATGGTTGCCCATCCTGTCCAACTCTTGTCGACATATTCCTATAAGTTAACCAGAGAGAGTCCACTTAAAATATCAGAGGTTTTTCTCAATTTCTCTGAATATTATAAGGATACCATTGGAGCATAAGGGCTATCTTACCCCTCCTTCATTCTTGCCATATAACCAACTCATTATTTTTAACCATATGAAGGTATCCTTTACCAAGTCACTTAACTTCTCTGTCTCATTTTCCTCAACTGTATAATCGGGATAATAATAACACCTACCTCCGAGGAGATTTTTGTGAGGATCATATGAGATTATATTTGTAAAATTCTTATAGCACAGTTTCTGATGTAATATAGATGTTTAACAATTGCTTGTTCCTTTCCCATCTCTTCCCTACTCTGATTCTTCTTTTGTATCTCCTTCTTTGTAATGTTTTACAGTCTGCTCACATATAACACATACCTCTCCATCATCTTCTTTGTGATATTTCATGTTTAATTCTTCAGCATGTGCTGTTCCATGACATAGAGCCATACAGCACTGATAGAATATTGCTATTAAAAAACAGATCTTTGTTTCAGGGGGAAGGTTGGCTTCATTAGGAGAACTTTGCAATTGCCCCAAAGCAATCTAGTTTCTGATTGATTATCTATATGGCACTTCAATAATAGTGGGAGGAAAAACTATATATATAAAGAGAGATATATAAAATTGATCTCATGGTGTACAACAGAACCATAACCACCCAAATGTTGTATCAAACTACTTTGAAGAAACTATTTTATTCTGTCACATCAAGGAAAGTTTTTTAATTTGGCTATTTAATTAATGCTCATTCAGATGACCAAAGTATTCTATCAGCTTAGATCTTTATCATAATAGTAGTTTGGATTTTCGGCTTAAGGTATAGGCCATGGTTGAAAACTAATCACTGTCTGTGTATGTCCAATTGCAGTAGGCGTGAATGAAGGAGGAAAACTGTCCACAGGTCATTCCAAACTGATCCTGGCCTTAAAAGATATTTGTGAGTGGCAGTGTGGCATTATAAATAGTCAAAGTCAGAAAGACCTTGGTTCAAGTCTCTGTTCTAACGCATATTGGCATGTGTGACTCGGTTGAGTCATCCGATTTCTCAGTGCCTGTGGCAAAAATCATAAATTGCAGAGAAAATGCTAATTTTCAATGGAAGAGAAAGTCCAGCAGCAGAAGAAGAAGAATAAGGAGGAAGAGGAGGAGGAAGAAGATGAGGAGAAAGAGGGGGAGAAGAAGAAGAAGAAAGAGAAGGAGGAGAAGAAGAAGAAAAGAAGGAGGAGGAGTTGATGGTAATATTAAAGGGTCAAAATAAGTTCTTAGAAGCAATTGTTAAATAGATAGATAGATAGATAGATAGATAGATAGATAGATAGATAGATAGATAGATAGATAGATAGACAGATACATAGATAGATAGATAGATAGATAGATAGATAGATAGATAGATAGATAGATAGATAGATAGATAGATAGAAAAATAGATATCCAGATGATGAGATAATGAAGATATTGGAATCATACCTAAAGTAAAAGGAAGACATCAACTTTGGTTGTATTCTATAACAATGTAATCAAA
Source organism: Notamacropus eugenii (assembly GCF_028372415.1). Classification (NCBI taxonomy): domain Eukaryota; kingdom Metazoa; phylum Chordata; class Mammalia; order Diprotodontia; family Macropodidae; genus Notamacropus; species Notamacropus eugenii. The sequence goes on along the minus strand of NC_092875.1, from coordinate 282,778,038 downwards.
GGTCCATCTATAGGTTAATTTTCTCATACTATTTTTTTGTCTCCTTATTAATAGCATGAATGCCATGTGACTGGGCTGGAAGTTGTCCTCTAATAGAGAGCTTCTCCAGTTGGTTTGAAAGGGACTCCTACCAAAGGATTTCTTGAAAGAAATAGAATATATTACCTCAAAGACCTTGGTTCAGATTCTCTCTTTGTACCCCTCTACAAAGTTCTCATTAGCCCATCAATGCAACTCTTTGAGGACTGAGACATATAGTAAAGTAGTCCATAATAAGGTATGAATAATGAAATAATTGTCCTACTCTAAAAGTTATAATAGTCAAAATATCTACATACAAATAAGCAGACCTCTTTCTATTTCTGTAGCTTCACACCTTTATTTTTTTTTCCTTCAATAAACACCTCCTTCCTCCTCAAAATCCCTCATCATCATTTCTAGCAATATTCTCCTTCCTTCAAGGTTCAATTCAGAATGCCATTTCTTTCCCCATGCCCTCCCTTTCCTCCTCTTACCCACCATCAAATGTATTTTCCCTGAATCTCTCCCTTGCACATGTCTCACCCTCCCTTTTACCATAATCCGTGTGCACAGACTTTTCCCCCTTCACCTAATTAGATTGTAAACTTATTTATTATGGAGTCTGCATTATATCTATCTTCTATCTTCAGTATCTAGCATAGTGCCTTGAACAAAATAAGTACAGAATAAATGCTCTTTGAATTGAAATGACACCCCACTTAGATGACATGTGCCTAGAGGACATATAGCCTGGACATATAGAGGACATATTTCCAGGACCACAGATGTAGAGCTGGAAAGGACTTTTAAAGCCACATACTCCAGATGATTTTTCAGATAAGAGAACTGAACCTTAGAGAATTTCAGTGACTTGCCCAAGGTCACACAAATAGGAAGTGACAGAAACAGAACTTTAACTCAGGTCCTGAAATTCCAAGTTCAATCTCTTAAATTTGGCAAACTTTCCACTGCATCACATTCTGTGACTCTCTACTACCTCCAGGATCAAGTAAAAAGTCCTGTTTGGCATTTAAAGATCTTCTTAACCTTGTTCCTTTCTATCTTTATGTTGTTCTTAAACTTTACTTCCCTCCATGAACTTTATAAATCAACACCTGCTTCTTCTTGTTCCTTAAAATCGACACTCCATCTCCAGAACATGTACATTTTTAATGGTTATTATCCATGGTTGGAATGCTCTCCCTCCTCACCTCTGCCTCCTGACTTCCTTTACTTTCTTCAAGAAGAAGCTTGAATAGCACTTTCTATAGGAAGAATCTTCCCGTTCCCTCCTCCCCACTTGCTGATAGTGCTTTATGAGATTAGCTCCCATCTACCCTCTATAAATCATATATTTATATATATACATACATATATATATACATATATATACATATATGTGCATATGTACAAATTAAAACCTATAAAATATGTTGGAATCTGCAGAGAATTTTTTTGTAGGTAGAATTCACATGAAACCATTGCAGTCTTGTTTAAACACATACACACATACACACACACATACACACACATGCACACACACAAACACATCCCTCTCCCTGACATGTGGCTTATCAGTCTTGACCCACAGCTCTCTGGATAGAGCAAGGGATTCCATAACCATGCTTATTCAAGTCTTGGATTCTCTTTCTGCAGGTTATTTCAAACCAGGAAGCCAATTAGCACTCATTGTGATGGTGTTTTTTTGTGACGTGGACAGCTGGCCACTCAAAGATACACTGGGACCACCTGCTCATAGAACATAGGCCACCAAACAGGCACCAGATGGTGACAGCATATGGACATTCCTGCTACATTCAGTCACTCTCAACCTAAACTACATTTCAATTGGACCCCAAGCAGAAAAGATAGAAGTCCCAAATAACTAATACCACACATAGCCCAGTCCTCTTTAAACCTCCTTTGCTACGACTTCTTCTGGGTTAAAGAATCATTCCTGATCTCTCCTTCCCAGAAGAAATCTCTAGCTTGTGGCAATTAAAGTCAGTTGACTATATGTATATGTGAATAAATAGATACATACACCCATACACACATATGTGTGTATGTATATGTATATACATATATATGTATATTACCTGCTGAGATACCCTTATGGAAGACAAGCAGGAGGGAAATGTGGGAAAACTAGCTACATGAACGACTGAAATAATGTGAAAGTGAGGAAGGTGAAGGGTAGGAATGGATGGCAAAAAAAAAAGTGCCAAGGCAATAGGAAGAGCCAGGGCACAAAAGCTTTTTTTGGCAAGAATCCCAAATTAACTTAGTTTTTGAAGTTTGCTCATGAGCATGCACATGTTCAAGGGAAGGAACTCAAGAGATTACTGGATCTTTCAGTGATTCTGCAGAGATGTTGAAACAGAACTATTTCCATTGATATGCAGTACAAAGATGACAGAAAGTTAAAAGTCCAAAACAGTTTCAAAAGGTTCTATAAAACTGGCTAAATGCTGAAAACTGCCCCAGCCCCAATAGAATGATCATAAAGGGAACATCATAATTCTGGGGAGTGTCATTTTCACTTAGAACCAAGAAGACTTGATGGATAACTTTTAGAAGGATGGAGGCTGAGGTATTATGGAATGTGAATGGGGAAGGTTGTTTTCTTTTATTTTATTCTAGATTAAAGATTTAATTAGTGTAAGGAATTTTCTCTAGCAGGCATCCCTAACCTTTCTTTGTGTCACAGATACCTTGGACAGTTTGGTGAAACTTGGGGACCCCTTCTCAGAATAATATTTTTGAATATGCAAAGCACAATTTAGAGGATTAAATGGAAACTCATCATATTAAATACAGTTAACAAAGTATTTTAAAAACAGCCATGAATGTCAAGTTAAGAATACCCCTGCTCCTTTGATCTAGGACAGGCCATCAGTCTGAAAGTTATAGTTTCCTGGAGTATGGCTTGCCCATGGAGGCAGAGTGATTACATGTCAAAGGCAAGATTTGAACCCCAATTTCCCTGACTCCAAGGCCAGCCTTCTAGCCAAACTCCCTCTATGACAGGAAAGAGTTGAAATAATTAAACTCAACAAGCATCTATTAAGAACCTACTGTGTGCTTTACAATGTGCTAGGCACAAGGGGATTCAAAAACAGTAAAATCAGACTGATATCAAACGTAAGTTCTTGGCCTGAAAATAGTATTGCCAGTGGGGCTAGGCATCATGCTCTAAATCTACAAGGAAATTGGAAAATCACAGACAGAACATAGTCTTTCTTCTGCCTTTGAAGACTAGGATAGGCTGTTCCTGTTCATGAAGAAACAAAAACAAAACATCAGTCTCCCATTGTTGTGTTAATATAAGGGACCCTCTCCAAGACCACACTGAAACTTGACTTTGACTTGGTGCATGGCAACTTCTAACGTGGAAGTTGCTTTCAAAACTCCTGCTATGTGAGAATGCACAGAAGTGGAGAAATCAGAGGAGGAAGAATGGAAAGAATGGTCATTTTGAAGAGAGTAGCCCTTATATGCTGCCCTTATACACTGCCTGCTTGTCTTTGGGAAAGTCCCTGAACTTTCCTGAATAAAAATCTTTTTCTTCATCCATAAAGTGAATGGGCTGGATGAATTGACGGCCATGGTCCTTTCTAATACAAAATTGAAAATAGCTGACTGGGAGTCAGGAGAACTGGATTTTAGTCTCAGATATGACACAGTAGCTTTGGCAAGTTCTTCACTTTCTCTGGACTTTTGCTGCCTTATGGGTATAATAAAGAGGTTTGACTGGATGACCTCTATAGCCCTTTCTCTCTTCAACATTCTGAGTATTTTTTTTTATTCTTAGCTCGAGGAGATGGAAGAAATACTACAACATGGATGCTAAGTAAATAATGGAAAAATTTTAAAAGGGAGATAAAAGGAGAGATGAAACAAAAGAATGCCAAAATGTGACAAATGCCTTTCTCAGCATTATGTCAAACATGTTTACAGAACTGTACAATTAATAATAATAACAATAATAAAAACCCTCTGCTGGAGTCCCTAATTACTATTCCACACAGGGCAGAATATCTCTTCATTATCCCTTTTGGAATGGATTGTGTACATCAAACAGTCAAGATATAAATAAAATATGCCTGCATGCATAATACCCTCATATTAAAGCAGGAGGCAATTAACCTATGATTTCTCATTAATTAAATTAAAATACCCCTCCAAAAATGTCTAAAATCAAAACAGATTTCTTTTTGCGTGTGGAATTTTTTCCTTCAACGATATGGCATAGGCTACTTGCAAAATTCATCAGTCCAATAAAAAAAATGTTTCTGATGTTACTGCAACCAGGCACAAATTTCCTCCCAAAGCCCTGCTCTCAGTTAGCTATGCCCTGTTACAATAAGGGTTTTATTTGTGCTTATAAAATGCTTCTCCTTATCACCCACAAATTCACTTCTTTCCCAGCCTCCTCAAAAAAGTGGCCAAGTTCAGCAGTTTATTGTTTTTCCATGGTAGACACCTTAGAGTTGATTATTATCTGCTTAACCTGCTAAATGAGATAAGTAAGATTCCAGACAAAGGACACTGTGCCTCAATATGGGGCTTGGCTATTCACCTTTTAAATGTCACCCTTTCTAAGAACATCTAAAAGTCTCCTGTAACCCTGGCTTTCGAGTAATGTTTAATCTACTAGAACTATATACCTGGGCTCCCTTCCCCCAATAAAGTGAGTTTTTGCTTTGTCTTGTCAATTTCCAAACCACCAAACTCTGTTCCCTTACTATACCTGGTCTTCTACTTACTCCATTCCATTGAAAACTTGGACTATGCCCCTGAGTCTATTGGGAAAAAGGAGATCTCTTCAAGAAAATTAGAAATGTCAAGGAAACATTTCATGGAAGAATGGTCATGATAAAAGACAAAACTGGTAGGGACTTATAGTCCTACTAGATTAGCTATTACCCTATCTTACTAAGCCCCATATCTCTGCCACCCCAAAACCCACCCTCAATTTCCAGAACACCTTTATGTGTTGTTCTCTGCCATTAGAATGTATTTTTGTGTGTCTGGAGGTGGCAAAAGAGAAGACTCTTCAGAAAAATACCAGTGAGGTCAAAAAGCCCCAGGGTAGAAACCTTAGAAGGGCTGGGGAGCAGTAACCAATAGCTGTAGCAACTAACACACAGTTCATCAGCACTCAGTATGGGGTACACCAGACCCCTAACCTCTATAATCCCAATGATTGTCTTGAAATGACAGAGAGGGCTCTGAAGTACTACCACTCTAGACCTCAAATGTCTTATGGGAAGTGGGGAAGAAGACAGAGGGAAGGGAGTGTCACCTTAAGAAGTAGGAGTCAGTATAGGAACCCAGGGTGAGACCAAGCCAGATCTGACTCCTACCCCAAAGGGCAGGATGGAGTTAGCATTGGCACAAAGCCCCACTTAAGAAACTAATACTAGAGAGATAAAGAAAAGAAAATATCATACCATATCAAACATTATAAATCTAAAATCAAGAAGTAACTATGGAGCAACTGCAAGCACTTGGGAAATGGATTTTCTGCAAGACCTACATGAATGCCCAGAAAAAAAAAGTGAAACAAAAGCTAAAAAAAAAAAATTTCAAATAAAAGCTTTGAGGAAAAAACTGGGAGAATGAATAGCTTAGAAAAGAAAATGATAAGCCTGACGCAAGTAATGAACTTACTGAAAAATAACATAGACCAAAAAAAAAATCAATAATTCCAGGAGACAACAAGAAATATTAGAACAAAATCAAAACATTAGAAAAATAGAAGAAAATATAAGATATCTGATATCATAAACCACTGACCTGGAACGGGACAAGGCAAAATAATTTAAGAATCGTTGTATACTCTAAAAACAATGATTTTTTTAAAAAGGCTGGACACTTTATTTCAAGAAGCACAAATGAAAAATGCCCAAATCTATTAGAAACAGAAGATAAAGTAAGGATTGAAAAATTCAACAATAACCTTTTCAAAGGAACTCCAAAGTCAAAGTCCTAGCCAGAGCTCTCATGTCACACAGGGAAAGGAATATTGCACGAATCCAAAAAGAAGCCGTTCAAGCCCTAAATCACTGTAGTCCAGATCACACAAGACCTGGAAGTTTCTAACATAAACAAGAGATCTTGGAATACAATATTCCAAAAGAGAAAAGATATAGGCTTATAACCAAGAAGAACTTACCCTGAGAAGTTTAGTGTCATTTTTAATGGGAGAGGTTAATTCACCTTTGATGAAATAGAAAAATCTTTGAAGCATTTTTGATGAAGCAAGTAGAACTGAGTAAGAACTTTGAAATGCAGGAAAAATAGTGACCACAACAATTACCTCAAAAGATTATGGTAAGACTTAAAAGAAATAATTTACATGAAGGGTAGAGTTTGAAGCCTCTATATGAACTATTTATTTTGCAAATAAATGAGGAAAAAAGGAAAGGGAAAGGATAAAGGGAAAGGTATACCTAAATGAATGAAGAATTCCAGTGTAGTAAGGAGAGATAAGATATTCTTAAATGAGTAATGCAAAGAAATAGAAGAAAATAATAGAATAGGAAAAACAAGAGATCTCTTCAAGAAATCTTCAAGAGATGTTAAGAGAACATTTCAAGCAAAAATGGACTTGATAAAACACAAAAAATGGTAGAGGCTTAGTGGAAGTATAAAAGATTAAGAAGTGCCAAGAATATACAGAGGAACTATACAAAAAAGATTTTAACATCACCAATAACCACAATAGGATGATGTGGTTAATAAACTAGATCCAGACATCCAGGAGAATGAAGTCAAGTGGGCGTTAGGAAGCACTGCTAACAGTAAGGCTGGTGGAGGTGACAGAATTCTAGCTGAACTATTTAAAATCCTAGAAGAGGATTTAAAGTGCTACACTCAATATGTCAAAAAATTGGAAAACTCAGCAGTGGCCACTGCATTGCAAAAGATCGACTTAAGAATAACAGTAAGATATGAGTCATTCCTCAATTGTTAAATGGTGAAAGAATATAAACAGTCAGTTTTCCAATGAAGAAATCAAAACAATTCAGAATCATACAAAAATACTGCAAATCATTGTTGATTAGAGAAATGCTGATGAAAACAACCTTGAGATATCATTTTATGCCTACCAAGTTGGCTAAAATGATAGAACGAAAAAGTAACAAATGTTGAAGAAGACGTGGAAAAATTGGGACATTAATTCATTGTTGATGCAATTGCAAAATGATCCTACCATTTTGTAGAGCAATCTGGAATTATGCCCAAAGAATTATTAAGCCAACTATCTTTGACCCAGCAATATCACTACTTGGTCTATTTCCAAACATGATTAGGGGAAAAGGAAAAGAACCTATAAGTTCTTTTTTAAAAAAAAAACTTTGTTTTAGTTTTCAACATCCACTTTTATAAGATTTTGAGTTCCAAATTTTTTTCTACCCCTCCTCCCCACTCTCCAAGGAGGCATGCAGTTATATGCATTGATATAGTATGGCCTATATTAAAAGGCCATACATGTACAATCATATTAAACATATTTCCACATTAGTCATATTATGCAAGAAGAATCAGAACAAAAGTGGAAAACTACGAGGGGAAAAAAGAGAAAATAGTGTGCTTTGATCTGCATTCAGGCTCTATGGTTCTTTTTCTGGATGTGGATAGCATATTCCATCTTGAGTCTTTTGAAATTGTGTTACATCACTGTACTGCTGAGAAGGGCTAAATCTAATAGAGTTAGTCATCGCACAGCGTTGCTGTTACTGTGTACAATGTTCTCCAAAGAACCTATAAGTTCTAAAATGTTTATAGCAGCTCTCTTTGTAGGAGCAAAGAACTAGAAATTGAAGGGACCCATCAGTTTGGGAATGACTGAACAGGTTGTGGTATATGATTGGAATGGAATACTACTGTGCTATTAGAAATGATGAACTCAATAATTTTTGAAAAACATGGAAAGACTTAAATGAAATAATAAAGAGTGAAATGAGCAGAATTAAAAGAATACTGTATACAGTAACAGCAATATTGTGTTAAAAATTACTTTGAGAGAATGTTATTTTGTATATTATAAATACTGTAATTAACTATAAAGGACCTATAAAGAAAGACACTATCTGCATCCAGAGAAAGAAATGATAAATAGAAGTATGCATAGAATAATTTTACATATATATATATATGTACACGCACACCTATATATATACACATATAGGTGTGTGTGTCTGTGTGTTTAATGGTGGTCATCTCAGGGGGAATGGAGGGGAAAAAAGGAGAAAAAAAATTTACATGACAATTTTGTTGTATATTTGAAAAGAACAACAAGTCATGCATAGTAGATTTGCAGTTTCATGTACAATCATCTTTTTATTGTAGTATATTATGGAAATTCTCATTTTGTTCCATAAATCAAAAACATAAAATTTTTAAAAAGAAAAGATCAGTTTATGTCCAGATCCTAAAGAAAAATCAATGGCCAAAATGTTCAAGTTACTAAATAATCGCACTCATTTCACACGTCAGCAAGGTTATGCTTAAGATTCTGCAAGCTAGGTTTCAGCAATATGTGAATAGGAATTACCAGAAGAGCAGCTTGGTTTTCAAAGAGGGAGAGACCAAATTGTCAACATTCACTGAATTATGGAAAAAGCAAGGGAGTTTCAGAAAAACATCTGCTTCTGCTTCATTGACTATTCTAAAGCCTTTGACTGTGTGGATCACAATGAAATGTAGCCAGTCCTCAAAGAGATGGGTGTACTGGAGCACCTTACTTGTCTCCTGAGGAATCTATATGTGGGCCAAGAAGCAGCAATTAGTAATGAACATGGAATGAATGATTGGTTTAAGATTTGAAAAGGAGTACAACAAGGTTACATGTTGTCCTCTTATTTATTTAACTTATATTCAGAGTACATCATGTAAAATGCCAATCTGGACAATCAAAAGCCAGAATTAAGGCTACTCGGAGAAATATGCTTCTCAAATATACGGATGATAGCACTGATAGCACAAAGTGCAGAAGAGTTAAGAAGCCTCTTGATGAGGGTGAAAAAGGAAAGTGTAAAAGTTGACTTGAAGCTTAAGATGAAAAAACTATGATATTGGCAACTGGTCCCATCACTTCTTGACAAATATGGGGAGAAAAATGAAAGTAGTGTCAAATTTTATATTCTTCATCTCAAAGATCACTAAAAATGGCAACTGCAACCATAAAATTAAGAGATACTAGTTTCTTGGAAGGAAAACTGTGGAAAATCTGGACTGCATACTAAAAAGCAGAGACTTCATCTTGTTGACAAAGGTCCACATAAAGCTATGATGTTTTTTCCCAGTAGTAGTATATGACTATAAGAGCTAGACTATAAGGAAAGTGAGTGTCACAGAATCAACACTTTTGAATTGTGTACTGGAGAAGACTTTTGAGAGTCCCTTGGACATCAAGGAGATCAAATAAACAGTACTTCTTTAAGTACTTATATCTTTATAAGTACTTTATATCTTTAATATAAATTCAGACTACTCTTTGGAAGGGCAAATACTGAAGCTCAAGCTTAAATACTTTGGCTACATAATAAGAAGACAGGACTCACTGGGAAAGACCCTGATGTTGGGGAAAATTGAAGGGAAAAGGAGAAGAAGGCAGTAGAGGATGAGATGGATAGATAGCATCATGGAAGCAATGAATGACAGACTTCAGGAGATAGTGGTGTGCTTTGGTCCATGGGATCCATGGGGTCACAAAGAATCAGACACTACCAAACGAATAAACAATGACAAGAGCAAAGTAGAAATTATAATAGCCCCTCCCTTGCAGGGCTTTTGTGAGGATAAAATGAGATATTTATAAAGTGTTTTGCAAATTTTAAAGTGCTATGCAAATTCTGTTACTGCACCAGGTGAAGGATATGCAAAGACAAATGAAAATATCACCTGCCCTTTAAGAACTTACTCTGTACTGAGGGATGCAAGGTTTACACCAATAAATAAATGTAGTATAATGTAAAGGAGAAACTCTGACAACTGAGGGAATTATAGGAAGATTTTCTGTGTGATGCAGTCTATACCAAGTCTAGATAGACTACTGTCATTTGAAACTATAACCTGGTCCTAACATGATCTTCCAACTTCATCTGCTAATATTTTCCTAAATAAACTCCCTCCTCCAGTGAAATTCTTCCTTTCCTTACCAAACATGCTTTAACTTTCTTGTTTATGGATCTTTGTCTATACCATTTTAGAATGTCTTCCTCTTCTTGTGTTCTTCACAGTCTGGCTCAAATCTCATCAACTGCTCCATAACATCTTTGAGCACTGGACCTCACAGAGAGCTAGCTCTTCTTCCACTAAATTCCCAGTTCAGCATTTTTCTTTAACCAAATCCTGTCTAACAATTCTCTTTTCCTCTATTACACCAGATCCATCAAACCTACTCTATGTCTTATGGAAAACCTTTGCTCACTGGACCTTCCCTACTTTACCAAGTTCATTATTAATACGCTCATCTTTACAGGAGAAACTTTCTAAACCCTTTACTTCTTGGAGACATTATAGCAATTTTAAGATATTCAATGAACTTTCCTATGGGGAAAAAAGAATTGGACTTTTTCCATGTACATCTAGACAGGAGAGTTAGTTTCATGAGTGGAAATTAACAAGGAGATACACTTGAAAAAATTAAAAATATTTTTTCAACAATTAATACTGCCTAAAATGTAATGGATGGTTTCATAGAAAGGTCCCTGTCACTGGAAATGTTCAAGCAGAAGTTAGATGGTCATATGTTAGGGATGTCACAAAGGGCATTCTTGATGAACTTGAGATGGACTCATATGTCCCATAAAGGTCCCTTGTAATTCTGAAAGATTATCATTCTTATGATTCTATAATTCAGTGCTGGCCTTTCCCAGCAGCTAAGGCACTCTTCTTCACTTGACCTTTTGACGGTCTCGCCACATGAATCCTCAACCCTCTGTCACCCCCACTGTCTGCTTTCTCTTCCAGGCCACAGAACACTGCTGGAGGAAAACTCAGAACCATGCTGACTTGAGTGCATTACAAATTCATAATGTCTAACTTCAAGCAGACCATCACTGCTGTGACTGGTTAATCTCTTTATTCATCTCTCTTTGACTGCAGCAAACTCACTTCTGTAGATGTCCTGAAATCTCTCTCCTTAAGCTCTCAGTTCCTCCTCTCCTCTACTCATTAATAGATGACTTCCTCTCCTATATTGCTCAAAAGGTTGAGACCATTTAGTAGGAGCTCCATAATTTATTGACCATCTTCATCTTTACATGGCATAGTATCTGTACCTTTCTCCCTATCTTTCCTCTTCTACTGAGAAAGTACTTTGTCTTCTCCAGTCTAAAGCATCTGTGTTCTGGACCTCATCCTTTTTTATCTCCTCTGCAATCTGCTCCATATAACTGTGTTCTTCTCTAGCATCTTTGACTCTGTCAAAACTTTAACTATCATAGGGCAACTGGGACTCCTTCCAAGATGCCAACACATAGGAAACAGTGTGTTCTCTCATTTTCTGCCCAGAGCACCAACCATTTCTCTCAACACAATCCCTGCCATCACCATCCCAGGGCCCCATGAGAATTATCCTTCTTTCCAAGGTTTGCTTTCATCAAGGCAGATTGTCACCAACCTGACAAACTTCCCTACCTTCCTGGGCACCAATGAGCAGGAGCTCATAGCACTCTCCAGGAAGCATAACCCTAACCTAACACAGTCTTTGCACTCTTCTGCTCTCATTTTCTGCTGTGGTAACCTCACTTTGTTATTAACAACTCCCCTAGGTAAAACCATGATGTGTGAGTAGCAGGAAAAAGCATAGTGAGCACCACCCTTCCCCCTCTGCCTCCCTCAAGAAAACTCATCTAAAACAATCCTAGAAAACATACCATATCAAATCCTGATCAGGAAATCCAAGAGAAAAATTGTAGCCAATTATTTCTTCCAGCACTGGTCAGCAAAGGGAGGCAGACAGAGAAGTATATTAGTACTGGAAATGCAATCTGGCCAGGAATATGCTGGAGTATTTCAGTGCAGTAAGAGGTCATATACCAGGGCAAGGAGAGGTTCTAGATCCAGCACAGAGAGGACTATACTTGTGTAGTACACAGGAACAGGTACCAATTAGTAGTTCTGTCACTCACTACGAAGTTCCAGGTCACAGATCTGGAGTGGACAGAGGAGGGGACCTGTGGTTAGGAGTGATTATCCAGGATGAGGAATAGTCACTAACCTAAGGCTGTGTACCAAGTACAGAGCAAGTTCAGAAGTAATTAGAGTATGGCACAAACCCCAGAGCCAAGAGAAGTTTGCAGTACTGTCACTCTGAGCCAGACTTTTCCAGGTAGCTGATAGTGGTTGAGTCCAACAGCAGTGTATTGATACTCCAAGCAGGTCTGTTGCTAAGACCTAAGCCCATGTCAAAAATTTGCAGATCTCAGAGCAGGGAAACAGCACTCAGATTGCCCCATACCAGATACTTTGGCAGCCCTGAAAACTTGCAAGCCCCAACCTGAGATCTCAAAATAACAGTAGCACTAAATATACCAAGAAAATAACCTAGATATTTCCTCATGAGGTTCAAAGAGCCTAGGCTTCACAAAGTCTTAAATCAGGAAATAGCTGAAAGAATAAGTAAACAAAAAGAGAATTGCACCACAATGAGCTATTTTGGTCATGGAGACACACAAGATAAATGTCCAAGCAGCCAAGAATAATTCAGGGACCAAGAAGCTAGAGTCAGGATCACACACAATTTAACAGGTACCACTAGAAAGCAGTGGAGGGCTTAGAATATGATAGTCCAGAAGGCAAAGGATATAGGTTTTACAATCAAGAATAACTTACCAAGAAAAACTAAGTATGATCCTAGAAAGGAAAAATGGAGTTTTGATGAGAGATCCTCCAAGGATTCCCAATGAAAAGAGAAGAGCTGCATAGAATAAAGTACAAATGTAGGAGTCAAGAAAAACATGAAAAGATAAACATGAGCAATCATAAGGAACTAAACAAGGCTAATCTGCTTACATTTTAATATGGAAAGATGATAACGTATCCCACCTGACTCCTATTTTTAAAAGTTATAGAGGGAGTCTAATGACACAGAAAATCTGAGTTCTATTATGTTTTGATTACCTTAGAAGAAAAATGGAAAAGGATGGGAAAAGGACTACCCTAGGGACTGGAGGGGGAGGGAGGAAGGTTAGGGAAAATGATTTCACATAATCAGGGTGTAGAAGTGGAAGTCTATACAAACCAGGAGGAAGGGATGGGAGGAGCACTTGACACTCGAACTTCACTCTCATTTGAACTGATCAAAAGAGGAAAGAAAACATACACATACCTGGTTACAGAAATGCATTTTACACAAAGGGAAATGGAAAATAAAGGGGAATAGTAGTTTAAGAAAGAAAATAGTCCTAGGAAAAAAGTCTAAAAACATCCAAAAATATTTATAATATAGCTCTTTCTGTGGTGGCAAAGTCCCTTTCTTTTTATCCTCATGTCTTATCACAAAATCTGGTACCTAGTTGGTGCTTAATAAATGCTTGTTAAATGAATGAATCTCCTCATAAATTGGGGAAAGGCTGAACAAGTTGTAGTATATAAATGGGATGGAACACTATTATGCTTTAAGAGATAATGCAAGATTAATTGAAACCTAGGAAGACTTCTATTTACTGATAAAGGGTGAAGTAAGCAGAAATAGGAGAATCATTTTTTTCAAATGACTGCATTTTATCAACATTAACAACTTTGAAAAATTTGGCACCTCTGATCAGTATAATAACCAAGCCCTATTCCAGAGACCCAATGATGAAACATGTTATCCATCTCCTGATGAAGAGGTGAAGGAGTCAAAGTACAGAAATGTCTTCCTCTCACCTTCTTTCCCACTTCTAAGGAGCACTGAAACTTGGTTTTCTGTTGAAGATGTATCTTTTGTCAAATTCTTTAAGGTAGGCTACCCTTTCTCTTCCATTCTAGATATGCATTTGGTATCCTCCTTGGTCCTTTCCACCATTTTCATATCTTTCTGCCACTGTAATTAAGTAATCACATTCACTACAGTGAGTTCACTCCCATTACAAGTCTCTATACAGCTTCTTCTCTCCATTCACACCTACCATTGTACTGCAGGCCCTCATCACCTATCAACAAAACTGTTACAATAAATTTCTAATTGGTCCTTACCTCAAGTCTCTTCCCAATGCAAGCTTACGTTCATCTCCTTATCAAAGTGACTTTCCTGAAGCTTGGGTTTACTCAAGCTCCCCTGTCCCACACCTACTTGATGAACTCCAGTGACTTTCTATTACTTCCAGAATCACATATAAAGTCCCTTGGAATTTAAAGATAGTGATAATCTTCTGCTATCCTCCCTTTCCAATCTTCTTCCATTTTGTTCCCTTCTCCATACTTCGCAATCTAATAACACTGGTCTGTCTGCTATGATTCTCACATAATATTCCATGTCCATAGTGCCTTTGCACTAGTTCTCTCCCATGCCAAGAGTACTCTTCTTCCATACCTACACCTTTTAGTTTCCTCAACTTCCTCCAAGACTCAACCCAAATCTCAACTTTCAAGTAGGAGACCTTTTTTGCATCTATCCTGTATGTACCAAGTTATATACATGTTGCCTCTCCCAGTAGAAGTGAGCTCCTTGGGAGTAGGTACTGCTTTTCCCTTTCTTTTTATCCTCAGGTCTTATCACAATATAATACCTCATACCTAGTTTGTACTTAATAAATGTTTGTTAAGTGAATGAATCTCCTCTACAACATCCCCAACAAGTGGCATCCAGTATTCATTTGAAAACCTCCAGTGACAAGGAACTCACTTGGGGAAACTCATTTCATTTTTGGAAATCTCTGATCATTAGGAATATTTTCCTTATTTTAAGCATAAAGTTGGGTTCTCTGCTTAGCTTTTGTCACCTGACTTTTGTTCTATGGTATGAAACAAACAAAAAAAAAAATCTGATCCTTCTTTCATGTGATAGTCCATTAAATACTTGAAGATAGCAGTCATCCTCCCCATTCCCCATCCTCAGTCTTCTCCAGGATAACTATCATAAGCTTTTTGACAAATGCCCATTTAGCAGGGT
Organism: Notamacropus eugenii; assembly: GCF_028372415.1. NCBI lineage: Eukaryota > Metazoa > Chordata > Mammalia > Diprotodontia > Macropodidae > Notamacropus > Notamacropus eugenii. The sequence goes on along the minus strand of NC_092875.1, from coordinate 282,762,902 downwards.
GTCCAGTTCTCTTACGAGCTTGGTCTCTCTTCTTTCTGGATCTGCTTCAGTTGGTCCTTAAAATGTGGTAACCAGAACTATTGGACATAGACAATGCAGATGTGATCTGAATAATCAGATACAGATATGATCTGATTTGGATAGAACACAGTAAAATGCCTGCCTTTTACTAGAAGAGCACTTCTGTTAATGAAGCCGAAGACATCATTGGTTGTTCTAGTTTTTGACTGCCATGTCTCATTCACTTGCACTAAGATTGCATTCAACCAATCAGTCAAGAGAATCTATTCTCTTTTTCCATCATGATCAAATGTCCAGGGTATTTGATCACCAGTTGCCTCCCTTGCTACATTTCTATCAAGACGTAGCATGGGTCAGCAGAAAATGTTGAATTTGTCATGGTACAATTTTATAATTTGATATTATAGTAGCTAGAGCAAGAGACTTAGAGTCAGCCGACCTAAGTTCAAATCTTGTCTTATATATCTAAGAACTGTAAGACCCTGGGCAAGTCACTTAACTTCTTTTGGCCTCTGTTTTGTCATGGAATATAAAATAATAATAATAAATATAATAATAAATTAAAATATAATGAAATAAATATAATAAAAATATGTAATAATAAAATAAATAATAATTAAATAATAAAAATAATAATGCCTATTTCATAATAAGGCTATTGTGAGGGTTAAAAGATAATTTAATTAAAGCACTTAGCAAACCTTTGTATCCACAGTGCCTGATATATAAGTGCTTAATAAATGCTTATTAACTGACTGAATTTCCTCTACAACTTCACAAACAAGTGGTATCCAGTCTTTATGTAAAGATCTCTGATAATAAAAGAGCTTTACAACTACTAATTATTATAAGTATTTCTACCTTTGTCACTTTGAGCAAGTCACTTTATCCCTATGGACCTCAGTTTGTTCATCTGTAAAATGAGGGGTGGTCTGACTTACCTGCTAAGAAATAATGATTTCTAAGGTCCTTTCCAGAACTAAATTCTATAATCCATGACTTTCTTATTCCACAGTAATCTAGCCTACATTCTATAGCAACTACTCTTTTAGAGGCTATCACTGACGTCCTTCTTCTGGCCACATCCACTGGTCTTCATCCTCCGTAACTCACAGCTTCACACTGTTGACTATTCACTCCTTTCTGGATTCCACAATGATAATACTTTCCTAGTTCTCACACTTCGACTGATTCCTGTTGCTTTGCATCATTACTGTGGTTGAAGACTTGTCCTCATGCCTGCATTTCTTTGTATATGTTATTTTCTCCACTTGCTTCATCTCTCCACATACTCTCTCTGTCACGTTATCCTCCCACCAGTGTCTATTACCTTCATATGCACCAAAGGGCTGAGCGATGATAAATCAGTGTCATAAGGCCAGCAACAGCTTTATCTTTGTCAACACTTTCTGAGGTTACCTATGGCAGAGGTCTTAGGACTTTTGTAGTGAGGGACTTCAAGACTTTACATTATATCTGATCAACTAGTCTCTCAAGAGCCACAGCAACTTAAAGACAAATTATATTCTTGAAAAGTACTGAGTGCATCATACCTACTCAAGATCCAATTCATTGCCGGCCAAGTGAATTTGTCTTATTTGTCCTAAATAAGAATTAGCAAGGATCTTCTTTTATATCTACCAATGCAGAGGGTAAGGAACAGGAAATTCACACCCATGGACAAATGACATAACTAAATTAAAGGATGAAGATTATGTACACATATATACATGTATGTGTATGTAACACACATACATACATACACACATATGCATATACATATATTATAAACATATAGATATAGATGTAGATAAATTTTACTAGGACATTACCTTAATATTACAAGAGAACTGAGAGAATAATTATCATGTATATTAGTCCAAGTATAGGTCATCTCAAATATAGCTCCATCCTTAAAATGAGACTTCAAAAGGAAAATAATTCATAATTTTACACTTAAAAATAGCATGCTGTTATAGTCTGAATTCAGGTTTTATGTGAGTCTAGTATGGGGAAAACTGGAGCCCCAATTGTAACCAAAATGGCAACTTCATGACAAAGCTTTCCAAAGGATTGATAGGGTAGTAACCATAATTTACTATGCCAGGGTGTGAATTGTCGCAGATCCAATCCAAGCCTTTGAGAAACTCACTAAGCATGTATTTAAACAATTGAGTCTATCATGCGCGTTCTCGCAAGTCCCTGAAGAAGTATTTTCCTGACAGGATACAATAGTATTGGAGGAGGTCCTTGGTACTTGGATTCCCCCAAGGCAGTATTTACAAGATCAGGCCAATGGTCTCTGCTTATGGCTTTGTTCTAAAAATGAAGATAAGAAGGATTTGAGGTAAGGTTTCCTTTTATTTGTAATTCTTCTTAATACTACATTTAAATAAGCAAGGGACAATAAAGACACGTTTCAACAAGGCAATGTTTTATAGCAAACAATCTAAATGAAAGGCTAAAGTGATGTGTTAATTTATCCTCTACTATGGAGGATAACTGTAATTCATGCAAGATACTCAAGATGGGAACGCATAAGAATAGTCATGATATGTCTGTAATTTATTATAATTTATTAACGAACACACTAAAACTTGTAATGCAGAGTATAATACAACATAATGCAAATGACTATTGTCCCTTTGCCATAGCTGGCTTGGGAACCCAGACATGTCACCAATACTCAGAACCTTTCTGTAGCTGTTTTGTCAGAGCTATCTTTGAGACTATAGTACATTCTTAGAAATATCTTCTTTCATGGCAAATTGGTGTGCATTTTAATCTTGGAAAGAGCCCAAAGTCATATAACAGATGATAATTGTGGCAAATAATAGCTAGCATTTATGCAGCATGCATATTATCGCATTTAATCTTCACAACCTTATAAGATGAGTACAATTATTGTCCATATTTTACACATGAGGAATTTGAGCCTCAAAAAGTTAAATGACTTGCTCAGGATAACTCAGCTAGTAAATGTTTGCAGTCATATTTGAATTCAGGTCTTCCTGACTCTAAATACAATGTTCTAACCAATGCACCAAGCTGCCTCAGGTAAGATGTGTCAAATATATTTAATATTTGTGGGGTGTCAAAATCAAACTAAGACTGATTTTCTTCTGCGACTTAAGTGAAATTCAAAATGAGAACTTCAAGAAATGTTGAGGAAAGACAGTATCACTGGACTGTGTTTATAGCTTTTCATAGAGACTACTTTGGTTACAGGCATTTGTTTATATGTGTAAGGATTCTTAGATTTTGAAGGGATTTCAGAGACAACCTCTTCCAACTTCAACATTTTATAAATGAGGAAGTAGAGTTCCAGAAAAGTAAAGTGACTTGACTGAAGTCACACAGAAAAGAAATGTCAGAAGTAGTTTTTTAAATCAAGTCTTCTTACTGAAGATCCAGTGTTCTTTCTGCCATGCAACAAAATCGGTTTCATCAGTTCACAGACACGCCTGTATTGACTGATTGGAATGGACCCCGGAGATTATCTAGTCAAATTCACACCTGATGGATATACAGATGAATCTTTTCTAAAAATACCAGCAACAATGAGTAGATGTCTAATGCATCAATGTTCATTCCTAGCTCTCTTTCTTACTAGCTGGTATCTTACACAGGTTATTTAATGCCTCTGATATTCAGTTTCCTCATCAGTAAATTGATTATCTCTAAAGTCCTTTCCAACTATGACTACATGGCACATCATTATCTTCTGGCTGCTTTGAATGGGGAAATATCAATTCATCCCCACCAACTCACTTCAGAAATATAGTTAGCATAGAAAGGGTCATTGATGAGCTCTGTGACTAAACGAAAAAGCCAGCTTTCTGACAGGGTAGGAATCCCTTGATCTAAGTTGGTTTATTCCTTTAAAAGGATCAGTACTGTTGAAGTGAAACAAGTCACCATGAAATAAAGCATAGAGCTTAGAAATAGAACCCAACGAATTTCCCTTTCAAGTTTGCCTAGGCAAGATATAGACCATTCATCATGGGATTCTCCTTCAAGTTACCATTTTCTGCTCCTGGAAAAAGAAAGCCCACCCACCTTTTCTGCTGTCTAGTATGGAAATCCAAGGGAGACAAAGTACAAGAAAAAATTAGTAGAAGGAGCAAACTATTTCACAGTTCACTTTTGTGGATGACAAATGCTCCTCTCTCAAGACACTTCATCCTTTCGAACCTCAGACGGTCCTAAGCTCTGGGATCCACTGAGTAGAGTGTCAGTGTACAAGCCTACCTTCATGGGAGGTGCCCTTCAGATACTTGTACAAAGTTCCACATCTTAGAATCTCACCAAATTGATTGTAAGGGGAATTGGACAGAGAACTCATCAAGCTGATTAGGGGCACCCAAACAGCTGTTACACAAGTAGCAGCCCCTCCATGGCTTATTTGATGGCTAAATGAGTAGCTTTAATTTCAGAATTCATTTCACTCTCTTTCTCAGACAATTCTACCTGGAATGTTTTGTATTGTCCATAAGAAAGGACTGAATCTTAATAAAAACATACACAAAACTTTCCTTGAAAGATAATGATATTTTACCAATTCTGGCATCATTTAACCCATTCATGAACTTCATAGTTAAATACAAATATGCATATAAATCAAAAGTAATTCCTATAAATTGAGAAAAAACTTTCAATGTCAACCTTAAAAATTCTTTATTAATACCTATCTTACTATGGAATGGCTATTAAGATCCTACGTTCTCAAAGAAGTACTAGCAGAATAAAGTTTTTGGCAGACCTCTTATAACTAGAAATGTTTCAAGTACAGTCTTGGGATTGCACAGTATTGAAGATATTCATCACCTGAAGAGTGACTATTGGTGATGTTTTTTTAAAATCATAGTAGCTCATTAAATCTTGCATTAATGTGAAGAGGTGTTGCAATTTATAGAGTATAATATACCCTATATATCCTAATGCATGGGGTATGCTCTGATGAAATTGCATATCTCTTTTCCTGTCTTCAAATCCCTCCCATACATACACACCCACCTATGGCAGATTGGTTAGCATCTTGTTTCAGTGAGAATTTTGAGCCCACATGTCATTAAATATATTATTTCTTCCAACTCTGCTCCTCACGATCTCTCTGTTTGTAGCTTTGAGAGAATTTATCAAATATTTTTACTGAAATTAAGAAACACTATGTAATATTTCATTGACTGAAAAATCCAATCAAAAAAAGGAAAATTAAATTAGGCAGGATAATATTCTGAGAGAATATATGCTGTCTCCTCTTTGTCTTCCAACCAAAAAATATTTATATCATAGTCTGTTCTCAAGTTTTGCTATAGATCAATATTGATTATATTGAGTTCAAATATTGATCCATTTTTGTCCCCATATTCCCAGGACTTAACATCATTCTTTGCACACAGTAGGCTCTAGTCAAGATTTATTGAATTAAATTGTCCTATAATCTACCTTTTCCATCACTGAAAAAATAAGACAATACGTCCTTGTATGTAATTTTATCATTACTTTCCCTTTTTTTGTTCCATTTTTCAAAACATCATAGTTTCATTAATGGTCCCAGAGAAGATGTGAAAAAAATACACTTTTCCCTCATTTGTAATTTTCTGGCACCTCTTCCTTTTTCAACACCTAATAGTTCATCAATAGTCTTAGAGAAGATATGAGAACATACATAATCATCCTTTTCATGGGGGACTATGGGTGTAAAATGTTTCACATTCTATCCATTATGGTCAGTGTATTGATTAGCTTTGCTGAAATATTACTTTTTAACCCTTGTTACAAGAGAAGTTTCCCTGGGTAGGGGAAGACATGGAGCAGGGTGAGGAATTTGACATAAATGTGAAACAAAAACAAAAAGTATAAATAAAACTTGAAAAAAACAATGGTTCTGCCAATAGAACTTCAAGTTCCTTCATTATTTTGGTCTATAATTTATTTAGGGCTCAGAACTTGAAATGAAAGCATCTTGGTACTCTGTTATAATCTCATCACTATTAATAGGCTTCAAATTTTCTTAAAGATATTCTACCTTTTCCAGTTTGAAAATTATTGTCTTCAAAGGACAATCACCCTTTGATGAACAGGACAGAAGCAAAATAGGACTTTAGTTTCTAAATTATGTTTGTCATCTGCTAGTATTGCTTGATCCATATGGCTTGATTGTAAATAGTTGCTTGCACGCTGTTTTCCTTATTTGACTGTTACCCTTAGAGAAAGTATTGTCTTTTGCTTTCTTTGTATCCTCAGCAGTTAGCATGGTGCCTGGCACATGACAAGCACTTCATAAATGTTAGAGATTGACTAACTCCAAATAGTGGGCATGAACCTTAGTCAATTCAATGAACACTAATTAAGTATTTACACAGTGTTAATTTAAGTGGCAGGGAATCAAAGAGGAAAAGTGGCATAGTCATGGCCTCAAAGAATTGACAGTGTAGAAGGGGTGTGGGCACAGGATGGCATAATCCTAATTACAATGTAATAAAATCATGAGAAAGAAAAAAACAGAGAGGAATGAGAGGTTGGGGGAGGATGTGATCATATCTAGATTTGTGTTCAGGGGGAATTCATGTAAGAAATGGTTCCTGAATTGGTCTTCTACTAAAGCCAAAAAGTTTCTATGCTTGGAGACATTGAGGGAGAAATTCATCTTAGGTGTAGGAAATGACATGTGTAAATACAAGAAGGTGGAAAGGACAGAATACTGAAGGATGACTAATAGTCTGGATTTAAATGAAGTTTTTGTGTAAATGGTAGTAATGTGAAATAAGCCTGAAAAGCTAGACTAGAATAGAGGACCTTGAATGCCAAGCTAAAGAGTTTGACTTTTATCTTATAATAATGCTAAAGAGCCACTAAAGGTTTGTTTTTTAACCAAGAAAGTGACATCATTATCATCATCATCCTCAATAACATTTATGTAGCATTTAAGTTTGTAAAATATTTTATAAATATTATCTCATTTTATTAATAACAGTTAGCATTTATATAAGGATTTAAGGTTTTCAAATCAGTTTACAAATATTATCTCATTTGATGCCCACAAAAATCCTGTGAAATAGATGCTATTATTATCCTTATTTTACAGATGAAGAAACTGAGGCCAAAAGAATTTAACTGATTTTCCCCCAGTCACACGTGATAAGTACATGAAGTTGGATTTAAACTGAAGTCTTCCTGACTCCAGGTCCACTACTTTATCTCCTCTGTCACCATCTACATGATCCTAGTTATCAAATAAAAAGATTACTTTCTGACCTCATCTAATCATCTATCCTACATTTCTCCATCTTTTCCAAAAGAATAAATAAGAAACTTCATCAAACTCTTTCTTTCAGAAGATGGAGAAAGTAATGAAGAATACTGTTCTTCTGGACCTGATTCTGACCTCTAAGTGGGAAACAATTGGTAGAGTAGAGATGAAAGGATTCCAAAATTGACTGAAAATGAACAAATTTCGGTGTTGAGAAAAAGAAAGTTAAGACTCATAGTCTGGGAGTCTAAATGAGGAGTGGACAAAAAGGAAAGGAAACCTCTTAAGAATGAAATTCTCTCTTCATAGTCACTACTGATCCTAATGAGAAGAAAAAATGTGCAGTGTCTAAAAGATCACTGTGGTTGAACAAGAGGCTCACAGGCCAACCTAGACTGAAAAGAGAACTGTGGAAGACATGAATATGAGGGAAACTACTGAAAGTGGAAGTAAATGAAAAGAGTAGAAAGGTCCTGAATCAAGAAGGAAAAAATCGGTAGGAGCTGAGGCTGGCAAAAAATGCTAAAGATAGTATTAAATGGATTTTTTCTCCATTTCTGAAAGGAAAAAGAATAGACCTTTGCTTGGGAAGATGATAGGAAACGAGAAGAGACAATGACTGACCTACTGCTCAGCTCTTCAACACAACTCTTCTACCAAGGAGAAAGATCTTCATGTGGGAAGTATTTTTTTAACTGACAAAAAATTATAGCTCAAGACAATCTGTGAACAGAAATGTATCAAGGACCTGCCATTGCTGGCAATATGGATAGTCAGCCTTTAACCTAGGGAGACTTGGATTGATAGCCATCCTCTGAGCGACCATGGCTGCCTGATCCTGGGCATGGCGCAAAATCTCTCACTACTGTGAGGAACTCTCTAATACCAGAAGATACAAACAGGTACCTATCTGTTTTGGCAGAAGGAATTACTCAGCAAGAGTTTACTACAGCAGTGAAATCATAGGTCTAGTCCCTATCCCTACGTTACCCTAACTGTACTAGGCAGTTGGGGATACAAAGACAAAAGTTGAACCATCCCTGCTCTCAAGGAGTTGATGAGTTAATAGGAGGGAGGAGAGCAAACACATGTGATAGAGGGTATCCCAAAAATCTTAGTGTGGTTTTAGCTGTTGAAACTTCAAATGCACTAAGATACTAAAGCTTATAACCATACTAAGACCCTTGGTACACCCCATATATATAGGTGTAGCTCATGTTCTGGTACCACTATCCCAAGCTTTCATTTGCATTGGCAACCTGGTTCTTCATTGAAAACCTACTACTTCTTCCCCCAGAGTCCTAGAGGATGATGAAGAGTTGGAGTTCTTTCTCTAATATTATACTTCATATTCACCAGTGTATGTCTCCCTTGTTGATTATCAATTGATATCACTTAGTTTACCAGATTTAATTAGTTTTTGTAAACAGGTATTTATTATGATGGTAAACTTGGTCTAAAACACCCCTCCCAAAACACTGCCACACTCTCCCACAAGTGTAGGAAGTCCAAGGAAAAATGGATTCGAGATCAGAGCACCTGTGGCAAAGGGATAATAGAGTTCCTGGGAGGGTTTCTGCTGGAGTCTTCAAGATGTTCCCCTTAGATGCATTGTAGCTTTCTGCTGGCCTCCTTATAGAGTCCTGAAGCCGCCTGTTACCTCTGGGTATCTAATTTGTCCTCAGCTCCTACTTGAGACACTGCTACCAGTCACTGCTATTGCAGGGATACTGTTCAGACTCCAATGAAAAATCTAAATATTTGGACCCTCTAAAGTTCACAAGGTCATCCTCTGGGCAAGCTAAAGAAGCAAGTTTTTGATCGTTTTTTTTTTTTGTTCTGTTTTTTTAGGAGACGGGGGCATTACATTTACCCTTCCAGAATAATTATTTCTCCAGGCTAGGTTGGAGATGCTTTTTCCCTCTAAGCTGTCAGACACACAAAAGTCAGGTTCTGAACTGGCTTGCGGGGTTTTTTTTAATAACAGACCCATAGAGAATGACAGGGCAAGTGCTAGTTTAAAATCCTTTAATTAACTGATTGACTCAGACACAGTGTTCTCAATTGATAAAGTTATTATGGCTAGAGAATGAGAGACAGAGGATAGATCAATAGACAGAGGGGTGTATGGATAGATGAAACAATTAATAAGCATTTTCTATATGTCAGGCACTGTGCTAAGCATTGTTGTCTTTTGCTTCAAAGAGGTGCAATGATATAGCAGGTTGATGTCTTGACTTGAGTGTGAATTGGATATAAGTGAGGCAGAGTTGCACAACCTTGTCAGCCTCATTCTCTCTTCCAGAGTCATTGAAGTCCAGTGGCAAAGCAAAAGTCAAGACAAGTAGCCATGGCCTGGAACATAATGGATGACCTTGGTGTCTTCAGTGTCTAACCAAGCTCTAAGTACTCCACAGTACCTTCTTCAGCTATCTTCATGGCCATTGGAACAAATTGTTCTTCTCTACTCATTTCATGGAAGGAAGTCTTCACATGCTAGGAGTAAACATCCTTCTAAGTCACCTATAATTTGAGGTCTGTTGGTTACCCTCCACCTAGTTGAGTCCATCTGCCAAGACAGTTTTACCAGGCTGTAGCCACTGCACATGTACACCAAAGGTGAATGAGCAACCGTGAAAAGGACTCAGAAAGTCTCATACCAGACAGTGTGCTAGTCCTCCCTGAATACCCCACTATGCTATGTACTAGGGATGCAAATACGAGCAAATGTGACTTTTCATGTCCTCAAGGAACTTACATTATAATGGAAGAAAACAACATATGGGAAGGGGCATCATGCTGTGGAGAAGGCAAAGAAATAGCATGCAAGTCTTGGGAGGATAAAACAAAAGCTCACTTATCTGGGCTACTGGTCTCAGGGACAGAGTCTAGGATGAAGAAAAGAGACCATAATCTCCTTGAGAGCAAAGTCTGTATAATCTTTGCCTACCTAGAACAGTGTCTGGCCCATAGCCAGTGCTTAATAATTTTTTTTTCTGATTCATTAATTGATTGATTTAATCTAGGTGTTTGTGGGGAAGGTGGCTATCTAATATTGGAATACTACACTCACTATGCTCATTTCCATGTCTGGCTGTAGAGACCATACAGATATCAGACAATAGCAGTGTGCTTTTATTACATGTGGTTTAAAATTTCCCTCATCTTGAATCCCTGCTATGACCCACCATGAATGGCTACTGGTCACTCCAATTGTTTGAAGTATTTGGTTGATGTTCTACCTTTATTAAGAGACATAGTTTACAAAGGTAACTTTCTAAGATAGATATCCCTGTTTCATATGTAATCTAAAGCTCATTAAGGACCCAAGAGGATGTTCATGCTAGCAAATACCTGTGATGTAGCTTGGTTCTAATAAAGAAATGCTGCTTCTCAATCAATCCCCCTGGCATCTGACCCATACCTATCATTCAGTCTGGGACCTATTGTATTGCATAGAATCCCTCTCTTATAAGTAGGATTATTCCCAAGCCACTGGAGAAAGTAATTGCTGCATTTCTGGAATATCTATTAAAAAGCGTCAGAGTGTACACACACACACACACACACACACACACACACACACACACACACGCCCCTACAATAAGGATTACCCAGCACAGAATGTCTGCTGTTATTGCAGACCAATTCAAAGATGGGCACATATCACATCTAGTCCTGCTGCAGATAAACGTTAGGACTGCACAAGAGCTACTTTATCTCTTGATTCACCTTTCCATCTGGCTGTTGGCCATTTTTTTGTGTGTATGTGTGAGAACCAGCTGAACTAATCTCTTCTGGAAGCCCTTCCAGATTTCTGCAATAAAGTCCAGCCCTCCTTTCTCTGCTACTATCAGTGCTGGATGCTTCTATTATTTGACTTAGAATTTGCTTTAGAATGAGCCAGAGTTCTCTCTCTCTCTCTCTTTCTCAGTCTCTCTCTCTCTCTCTCTCTCTCTCTCTCTCTCTCTCTCTCTCTCTCTCTCTCTCTCTCTCTCTCTCTTCTCTGGAAGAATAGTTTTGGTTTTTTTTAAATCACTTCTTCACATTATCCTAATACATAACTGCAGGGTATGCTTAAGTTAGACCATGAAGAGATGTATACCATGGTAAAAAAAACAAAATGTCCAAGGAGTTCACTTATCGTACAATCAAGGAATCAGAGAGATAGAAACTGATCCAATTTCTCTCAAACATAATCCTATCAGAGAGCTAATTTTTGGGCCATTTATGGGACAAAAGGAGACACAGACTTAACCACATTGGCCTCTGACTTTTCCCAGGTATAGTACCCAGGGTCACACACTACAATACCGAAAAAAACTGGAAAGGAAATACCAGACCAACATAGCTAAATCTTTCAACTCTCTCATGTACTCTACTGGTGTGATGAGGGTACAACAGTGACAATCTAGCTTTCCTAAAAGATATTAGTGCAATAAAGTTGATGGGATATCCTCGGTAAATAGATCCAGTTGAGTGTCTCTCCTTGCCTATTACTAATAACATTTATAGAAGCATAGTAATAGGGAAGGAGTGATGCAATAATCCTCGTGTTCTCATCCCTTGTGAGACCAACAACTACAGTAGTTAGTCCATATCTATGAAGCGTACTTTTAAAAGGACTTTGCCAGTCCGTGGCACATCCAAATATTAATAGCCTAGTGTCCAAGAAAATCAGAATGTTGAGGTGGTCTGAAGCTTGGCCATAGAAAGGCATCTTAAAGGAATCTGAGAGACCTCCTATCTAGTCCTGCCACAGACAAGCATTAGGACAACACAGGAGCAAGTTTATCTCTTGGTTCACCTTTCCATCTGGTTGTTGGCCAGAGGATGGCATGCTGTTATAAGAACCAGTTGAATTATTCTCATCCAGAAGCCCCTTGAGAATTCTACAATTAACTCCATTGCCAGTTGGAGGTGGGGATAGGATTAATGGAGATATGAGACAATCTTCAAATATTTTGTGAAGGCTTTATAGATTGCAATTTCAGACTCTGAAAGACCCTCAAAGGACATCTAGTACAAGCCACACCTGAACTTGAAGACCACTCATATAGACCTTTCTTGAAGGTCTACAATCATGTGAAACACTCTGCTTCTTGAGGCAACTGATTCCACTTTTAGATAATTCTACTTTTTAGGAAGTTCTTCCTTAGATTTTACCGGATTTGCTTCTGTAACTAATAGGTTCCTAGGGTCCTAGATTCACAGCTGGATGGGACCTTAAAGGTCATCACATCCGCACACATCCCAATTTTACAGATGAGGAAACTGAGGCCATGGGTGGTTATTTGCCCATCATCACACAGGTAGTAACAGATATAGGGATTCAAACTTATTTGATTTCAAATCCCACACAATCTCCATTGTACCATATTGTTTCCAGTGACACTTTTAGGAATTAAACAGAATAAGTCTAAACTACCTTGCACAAGACAGACTTTCAAATGCTTGAGGAGAGTTGTTAAATTCCACCCCCCCCCCGATTTTTTTTCTCTTCTCTAGGCCAAAGATCCCCAGTTCCTCCAGCAATTGTAGAGGCCATTCACCATTCTAGTTACTTTCTTCTGGACATTCTCCAACTGATCAATGCCTCTAAAACTCCAGAATGAAACTGTTCAGGATGTGGCTTAACCAGGACAAGGACAGGAGGACTAAGAACTCTCTGTATTTCATCAGTGCAAATGAGTTTTTATCCCTTTTAGTTTCATGGAAGTTTTGGACAGTCTAACAAAATCTATGAACCCTTTCTCAGGACAATATTTTCAAAACACAAAATAAAAGGAAAGCCAATTACAGACACTGTAATGAAAAGATGATGAAAACTTGATAAATCCCAAGTTAAAAATTCCTTACTATAAACTAAGGTTGCAATAGGCTAGTTCGTTGCCATTTGACACTGTTGACATATTGAGTTTGCAGTCAAATAAAAACCCAAGATAAGCAGATCCAAGAAAGGCAAAAAACAGTCTCTGACCTCAAGAAGATGACAATCTAATGGGGATAAAACATAAGAAAATAATTTACAAGCAAACTCTCTATAGAATCAACATTGGAGATAATTATCAGAGAAAAGACAGAAAAATTTTGCTCCTAAAGATCATTGATTTAGAACTAAGGCCCTTAAAAGTTAAGTGACTTCCCTGGAGGTCATGCATCTGTCCATATGCATCTGAAAGGAAATCTGAAAGGTGTTCCTCAATCCAAGTTCAGTGTCTGCTACACTACTAGTCCTACTATTCTGTTGACCTGAGTCAAGTCATTTCACCATTCTGGGTTTTAATCTCCACATCTGTAAAGTGAGTCAACTGAACTCATTTGGAAATCTCTGATCTATGTCTTTCCTTCAGGATCTCTAACCCCCAGAAATACTCCAGCTGTTGCCACCTCCCAAATCCTATCCATCTACCATCTAGAAGTGTGATCCTAGGGCTTCAACCCAGAGTCAAGTCCCCATTTTATCTACAAGATCTTGGTCAAGGTGGGATCTGGACGGGAGAAGGAGCCATAGCAGCCAGAGCAAGAGTTACCTTCCTCTTGCCCTCCTCACACTCCATGAGGCAGGGAAAGGCAGCCACTCCCAGAGGTCAGACTTTCCAAGATGTGTCTATGATTTCTGTAAGGCTAAAGCTCATTCCCCAGAGCAGAAGCTTAGGGATCCCTGAAAATTGTTGTGGGGGGAGAACAGAAAGAATGGAGGAGAGTGTGGTGCCTGAGGTAACTCCAGGGGTGATGGAGAGTTCAAAGCCTGGTGCTACGTTGAGGGTGTGTAAAAAGTGTGATGCCAAGAATGATGTTAACGTTGGTACTATGGGCAGTGCCCAGGGAGATGTTAGGGACCATACCTGAGACAGTGTTTGCCCTGTGCTGATCCTGCTTTAATGATGAAAAAATGTCATGGAGGTGGTTCAAACTAGAGTATCCCTGGTTCAACCTGGATTGCAGGGTAAGGGTTCCTGTGTTGGTGGAGAGGGCGGAGGAGGCTTGGCTGGAGCAATGTCAGGACCAGTGTTACTAGGGCAGATGTGATTCAGCACATAGTGTGGAGAGGGAGTGGAAGAGAAGACTAGGGAAGAGTGCCTCTCGTGGCACTGTTCTCAGTTTAAGAGAAGAAGAGGAAGAGCAGGAGGAAGTAAAATAGAAGACAGGATTCTGTCCATCAATAAACATATATTAAGTGCCTACTGGGGCAGCTAGGTGTTGCAGTGAATGGAGCACCAGTGCAGGAATCAGGAGGACCTGAGTTCAAATCTCACCTCAGACACTTGACACTCACTAGCTGTGTGACCTTGGCCAAGTCACTTAACCCCAATTGCCTCATCCTGGGTCATCTCCAGTCATTCTGATGAATATCTGGTCACTGGATTCAGATGGCTCTGGAGGAGAAGTGAGGCTGGTGACCTGCACAGCCCTCGCTTACTCAAAACAAAGTCAAGTGCAAGTCATGTCATCATTTCTCTGATGGCATGGTCTTCTTCAGCAATGAAAGATGAGCACACACAATTAAGTGCCTACTATGTGCCAGACATTGTTTTGGGGTTTATACATCCCACACAGCTGGGAATACAAAAAAATGCAAAACACAGCCCTTACATTCAGGAAGATCACGCGGCCTTGCCCAAGAAAGAGATGAGTACCCAGACTGACTGCAAGGTCATGGTTACTATGTGGTGAAGGAGGAAACAGGAACCTGGGCATGTGCTGAAGCAGGAACAACCACACCTTTGCCCTTCTCCATACAGTGGCAAGTGGCCATTCTAGAGGTCAATGCCTACAAGTTTATGTCTGCCTGGAGTGTAACGTTGGGATTTATGTAAGACCAAACAACATAATGAAAGTTTTTTCAAAGTTTGAGCTCTCTAGTGGGTTGCTTTCAGTTAAGCTTTTCAAGCAGGAGATGGATCACCACTTGTTGGGTCTGGTATAGAGAATAACTCTAATTAGGAAATCAATTGGACTCTCTGGCACCAGAGGGAGGTCTGTTCTGGGAGGTCACAACTCCTGTTCACTCTGCTTCCACTCAGAAACTCCCTGTCTTTGAAACAGGCCTAATTCTATAGCTTCTATAAAGCTAAAGTCAGCTCCCCAGATGTGTTGGATGTGGCACCCAGAGCGATGCTGAAGGTTAAGCTACATGCCAGGCACTTTACAAATACCATCTCATTTGATCTTCACCGAAACCCTAGGAAGTTTTTTTGTAGTTGAGTAAACTGAGGCATACCGAGGTAAAGTGGCTTTCCCAGAATCACACAGCTAGTAAAGTGCCTGAGTTCATGTTTGAATTTGCCTGGTAACCTCTTTCAACTAAGTTCATGTGTAATTCATTGAAATTAAGGAGGTATCATCTTGCATATGACTTCCCAGCTTTTCCAGAGGCTGCTTAATGCTTTGGTATGATCCTGGGAAACTGTATTTATATTTTTCCCTATTCTAACCCATCAGTTACATTGCCTTAGCACAAAAAGGAATGAGGTTTGCCTACCATGGTCTTGAAGCTGTGCTGGTTCTTATCTTTCCTTATTCCAGATGTTCACAAATTTCCTTTTAATTTTATTTTCTAAACTTTGCCAGAAATCCAAATCAACCTCATTGGCCTATAGTTCACATCTTCTATTTTCTTTTCATTTTCAAAATTAGCTCAACATTTGCCCCCTCCCCAAAAGTACCTCATCCGTTCCACAAAGTCTTTCAAAGATCATTGAAAAGACCTCAGTAATTACATCTGCCTCTCCTTTCATTATGTAAGGACAGAGGTCGCCTGGACCTGGTAAAATGGATGCATCAAGTTTGCAGTTCTCTTACTATCTCTCAACTTACTTTGAATACCAAATACTCCCTATTATCCATTTTTCTCTGCCTTTTCCAAGCTAAAGTTCTTTCTCTCTAGTAAAGGAAAAAACCAAAGCAAAATAGGAGATCATCAAGTAAGCCTTATCTTTATCATGACCACTGTCCCATCCCCCTCAAGCTGGGGTTCTGTCTTTTTTCTTTTGAGCCTCTTCTTTTTCCTAAAATGGTTTTTTTTTAATGTTATTTGTGGAGGGAACAATGATATTCATCATCCTTCCATCACCAGTCTCCATCCTCTGTGAAATGATACAATGCTTTTTCGTTCATTCATTTTTCTTCTTGACTCCATTTAGGGTTTTCTTGGCAAAGATACTGGAGTGGGTTTCCATTTCCTTCTTCAGTTCATTTTTCAAATGAGGATACTGAGGCAAACAGGGTTAAGTGACTTGCTCAGGATCACATAGCTAATAAATATCTGAGACTGGATATGAACTCAGGAAGAAAAGTCTCTATCCACTGCACCACCAGGCGGTCAACAATTTATTTTTGGTATTGTTCTTGTTTGTCCTATTTAATAGGATCAAGCCAGTATTTTGTACCTTCTGCTTCTCTGTTTTATTCCTTTTCCTTCTCCTTCTGTTCCATTCCTCTTTCTCCTTTTCTCCTCCTTCAGAGATTTTTCTGCTTGTCTTTTTCTTTATTCTTCTTAAATCCTTCTTCTTCTTCAGCTAAAGTAATTTTTCTGCTTCACTTCTAACGTTTCTCCTAGACAGCTAGGTATTATAGTGATAGAGCACTCAACCCAGCCTGCAGGCAAAGAGACCTGAGTTCCAATTTCATCTCAGATACTTACTAGCTGTTTGGCCCTGGAGAACTCATTTAACCTCTGCCTGCCTCAGGTTTTTCAACTATATAGGAAAAACAAAGCTAGAGCGCATGTTAGATCATGCCCAGTTTTCCCTTTGAAATAAAATTCCAAGACAGTCATTTCATTCTAAGAATCTGAACATTTCCAGCCTGGCAATTAATTCTTCCTCGTTGGCAAGACCCCCTAAGATATTCCTCTAACTTTTGAAGAATTAAGTCAAGTAAATAAAATATTTTTTTAAAGTTAGTAGCCTTTCTGCTTTGACCAGAAAGAAGGCTCTAGAAGACACCTGTATAATTAAAGCCCTCCATTTTTTACTAGTTCATGACTCAGGGATGGTTTTGTGACCTGTTTCCTTAATTCCTTATCTGTTTTCACTTTCCATGTAGTTTGCATTATGTTTTTATTTTGTTTCTTTCTCCTTTGAGTTTATTACAAATTGTTCTCCATCATACTTCTCCTTGGATTCTTTCATATAATTATATCTTCTTAATTTAAAATACTACTTCATGTCAGGGCTCTAGTGACACCCTAACCCTCATTCTTCACCTTTTACTTATCTTGTTCCTATTGACTAAAATATTTTAATCTGGACCTATAATCTAGTCATGGGACTCAACTCAGCAAACAAAGTACAACCTAGAGTATGAAGAATTTTTTGGCTTTTGACTCTAGTACAATAGTGTCAAATTCCAATAGAAATGAGGGTCACAGGGCATGTAAGTATCCCTGTGGACCTCATATTAGCTTAGTTTTAAAATGTAATATCTATATTTTATTATATTTTCATTTTGCTAAATATTTCCCAAATACATTTTAATCTGGGTTCAGATGGCATTCAGGAGTGGCAATGTTATGGGCCGCATACAGCCTGTGGGTAATGATATTTCTTCTCTAATCCACCATGCTTGTTATCCATCCCTTCTCCACCTGTGTATAGACATGTATGACATGGGTTTTGTTATTGGTTCACTCTACTTTCATCTGCTGGCTCTGCCTGGTTTGAACTCCACTAAACAAGATTTCCCCTCCCAGGATAAGCTCATGACTTCTAAACTCACCACCATGCTGCTAACTCAAGCCCTGACTGATACCACCTCCCTCAGCCTCCTCTCTGGTCTGATTAGAGGGCAGAGTAACAAACTTTTCCTAATGTCTCCCTTTAGAGAGAGCAAAAACTCCCTCCACTTTGCATCTGCTTCTCTGCCTTGTTTCAACTCCATGGAACAAGATGCTCCCATTTTGGGTCCCCATTAGTATACTATACTATACCTCTCAGGCTTTCCTGCCTCCTTTTGTGTGCTCTCACCCTTTTTAGATTGTGAATTCCTTGAGAGCAGAATCTGTCTTTCTTTTTATTAATTGTATTTCCAACACTTAGCACAGTGCCTGGCATATATAATAGGTACTTAATAAATGCTTATGGGATTCTTTTGGACTGGCTCTTTTCTTGCATTTTTCTCTCCAATAAATTTATGAGAATATCTACTACTATTCTTCTCCTTATAGTCTAGATACTCTCTATGATATCTAGGTGAGAGATAGATAGGTAGGCAGTTTTCTTCCTCCCTTTTCATTTTCTATTTAAATCCCTTTTAATTAAATTTGAAAGACTCTCAGAAACCACAAACTACCCAGTCCTGCCAGAGTCTCCTCCATCCCTGGTCAGAAGACAATCATTCCTATATTTTAAACTGTGTTCCAGAAAACTAAATCACTTTCTCAGGTATCATCTGAAAGAGCTGTGCATTTCATAAATATGCCTTTCCCTACTGAAACCCTTGCTTTCAGTCAGTAGAAGCAAAGAAGCAGCCAAGAGAGAAAGACAGAAAGAGAGAAACATAGATAGAAACAGACACAATAATACAAAGACAGAGAGAGACAGAGACAGAGACAGAGACACAGAGAGAAAGAGAGAGAGTGAGAAAGAGAGAGAGAGAGAGAGAGAGACACATAAAGGGCAGAGTGACAGAAACAGAGAAAGAGAGACACACAGAGGGAGAGATCAAGGGATGCATGAAGGTGTTAGGATGATTAATACAACAAGGTCCCAGAGAAAATAAAAGGTGATAGGCTCAAGGTGGCAAGTAGAAGGGTTTATCTTTGGCATGGATGAGTGTTATCTCATTCCATCATACTAAAGAGAAGGAAGAGAGCCTGAGTAAGAACATAGACAGGTTTTGAGGTTTGAGGGGGGGGCATAAGGGAGCTCACATCAGATGGCCTCAATCTTCTCATGAAAGTCGGTGGCAGGATCATCTACTAGGCATCTGCTGAGCTCCTTTGATCTAAAAATATATTTTAAAAACCATTTTTCTTATCCGTAGCATTTTTCTCATGGCTCAGCTCCTTCTGAGTTGTAGCCTTCCCCACACTATTTTTACACAGCTGTGCCACTCTTGTATTTGTCCTTGGTTATATGCTTCTTCTTCTATCATTTGTACACATTCTTTTCAGATCTTAGCTCAGCAGATTGCTTCCTATGAAGCCAAATTTGTTTCTTTAGATGGCTTTTCTTTTTCTTTTGTTATTGTAGAGTTGAAATGTTGATTTGTGCATCCTCCATCTTTCTGAGCTATATTTCTGTCTAAAGTGTCTTGTCATAAAATTTGTGATACTATGGCAGCAATAATAATATGCTAATTTGGTTGCTATGTCACCAGCTAGGCAGCTAGTGTATGTAGTCTATTGGGCTCTAGACTTGGAGGCAGAAAGATGTGTTCAAATCCTTCCTCAGACACTTACTAGCTGTGTGACCCTGGAGAAGTTATTTGATATCTCTCTCAGTCTGCTCATCTATAAAACTGGTTTATTAATTACAGCTACCTCCCAAGGTTGTAAACCTCAGAGTGTTATTTAAATGCTAGTTATTATTGTTATTTTTAATTATAGTAAAGCATGTAATCATCAAGAAACATACCTAGGAGGAAGAATCAAAGCACCATCTGATACAGAAATGAATAGTACCTGTTACTTTAAAATATGGACAAGTTCATTTTTTGTTGGCCCTATGATACATGGAGTTTAAAAAACGCACAGCTCAAATACCCTGGCCTCCCAGTTCCCTAAGCTCCTATGATCTATACTTCTACTTCATCTCTGCCCATGCACATTTTCCCTTCTCAATACCATAATCCTTCTATATTTTCACACATCCTCTCCTAATTTAATCCAATATTTGAGAAGGGATGGTCCATCTCCTCCCCAAGGCCAACACTTCTACTAGTATCCTTGATCCATCTTGTTCCATATCCTTCGAGTGTCTTTTGTATTGAGCATGACTCACTCACTCTCCCTTTCTCTCTCTCTCTCTCTCTCTCTCTCTCTCTCTCTCTCTCTCTCTCTCTCTCTTTCTATCTCTCTCTCTCCTCTCCTCCTCCTCCTCTTTCTTTCTCTCCTCTCTTCCTTTCTTCTCTCTTGCCTCTTCTCTTATCTTCAGTCTTTTACTCTGTATTATTTTCCCCTCTTATCTGTAAATACTGTAAATATGCCCCTATCTTCCCCCTTCTTGAAAAACCCGTACCTGACCCTACCAAAATCTCAGGTTTTTATTCTCTCTTGTTTCTGCCTTACATAGCAAGAAAGGTTGCTAGAAAGGAGCACCAATACTCCCAGATACTCACCAACTCCATCTCTTTACATTAATGACAGGATCAGAGATTTAGAACTGATAAGAAACTTAAATGTTATATAGTTCAATGGTCTCATTTTATCAGAGGAAACTGAGTTCCAGGGCATTTAAACAAGAAATAAGTGACAGAGCCAAGATTCATATGCAGTTCCTAAAACTCCAAATTTATATTATTTGCAATTCATCATGCTAAGCTCCCACTAACATATTAACCCATTTAAATGTGACTTCTGACTCCTCCTTTCTACTGAAACTGCCAGATTAATGATGATGTCTTAAAAGCTGAATTCAAAGGCTTTTTTTTCAGTCTTCATTACTGCATGCTCTCCCTTCAGCTTTTGACACTTTCAAACACTCCATCCTTCTAGATACTCTCTCCTCTGTTTGGCTTCTGTGATTCCAGCCTCTCATAGCTCTTATTCCATTTGTCTGACTGCTTATTCTCATTCTCCTTTGTTGGATCATCATCCCTCTCCTGGTCTCAAGAAATGGGTATCCCCCCGTTCTCTGTAATGTGATTATTTTCGTCCATGTTCTCTTCTTTGATAATTTCTTCTTCTCCCACAGATTAATTACTAGTTCTATGGAGACAACTCCCAATTCTACATATGCATCTCCAATCTTCCTCCTGAATTCCAGCCTGTCATCACCACCTGCTCATTGTATGTCTCTACTTGGTTGTCTTGTCAGTATCTTGAATTCTATGTATCCTAAGTTGAGTATCTTCCCCTTTAAACCTACTTCTCCAAATCTTTTTTTCTATTGAAGCACCACCAATCTCCCAATCATCCTTTTACTATTTTTTTCCAATTCAACCTCCATGGCATCTCTTGAATCCATACTTTTAGCTCACATGACCACTAACCTGAGTCAGATTGACTCTCACTGCCTCTTTTCTTAACTAACATAATAACTTTCAACTTAGTCCCTCTTCTTCCAGGAATCTGCCATCTCCAATCTACCCTCCACAAAACAGTCAAAATAATCTGCACAAGAAATAGATCTAACTGTATCAGTTTCCTTTTCTATTTTTATAACCATTTCTTTATTATGTAAAGATGGTCACAATTATAAACTCAGTTTTTAAAAATTGCTGATAGCTCTGCTTTACTAGATGATTTTTTCCAATGGTTTCATACCAATAACATAACTTATTCCCTAAAGTAGTATGTGTGTGTGTGATGAACTGAGTGCAGATGTGGACAGATAGAGTCTTTGTGAAGTTTTTAAACTTTAAATAAGTTTTCAGTATGCTGGAAACAATTGACTTTCTTGGTTGTTGCTGTACAATTGTTTCTGTTGTATCTGATTCATCATGACCCTTTTGGGATTTTCTTAGTAAAGATCTTTAAGTAGTTTTTCATTTCTTTCTCCAACTCATTTTACAGATAAGAAACCAGGGTCACACAACTAGTAAGTATCTGAGACTGGATTTGAGCTCATGAAGATGGGCCTTTTGAACTCTAGTGCTGGCACTGTATCCATTCTGTAGTGAGTCCTAAATAGTCTTTGCACAGAAGAAATAGGCTCCAATTATGCGAGTTATAGCCTAAATCATAATGGTAACAACTTAACACTGGCATTAATTGCATTTTAACATTTGCAAAACACATGCTTCACAAAAGCCTTGTGGTTACATAATATAGTTATTATCCTTGTTTTACAGAGGACAGGTAAAATGACTGTCCTACAACGTGTAGATAGCTTATCAGTTGGGATTCAAACCCAGGTTTTCTTATTCCCCAATACTAAGCTATTTCTACCACATCACAGTCATAGCTTACTCCTGTTTTAAAAAAATCATTTTCTTAATATCTACTGGATAAAACAAAAAACTCCTCACCCTCATTGATGCCCCTCCCCTTGCCAAATCTGTACCTTCATGAATTCTATCTTCTAACAGCTACATCCCGAATCACAACATTCTATTTTCTAGCTTGATTTTTTTAAGAGGGCTTTCTGCCATGTTTGGAACGTACTTCTTCCACATCTCTGATTCTCAAAAGTGTTATCTTCCTTCAGGGCTGAAATTTGGGGTCAACACCCCCCACCTATCCCTTCTTGTAAACCTTCCCTGAATACTGAAATTGTTAATTTTTCTATAATCTACTTGCATCTACCCATGCATTCCAGCAAATCTTCCCCTAACCCTTAATGTGATTCTTCTACAATCTACTTGTATCTAAGTAACTGTGTGCCTTTTATGCTCTATTAGAAAATTAATTCCCAAGGTAAGCTTGTCTTTGTACCTTTACACCTCAAACTTTTGTAATAGGGTTTTGAAATATGTCTACATTGTCTAAGATGGAGGCAGACTATATCTTCCTGCTATGTGGATGAGAGTAGCTTCCTTTGATTGGCTGTTCAGCCTATAAAAGTTGTCATACTGGAATAATTGCTCTTTTTTGCTGCTTCTAAAAGGTGAAGATCACATATATTTCACCCACAGTGTGAGCACCATGATTTAAACCAGTGAGAGGGAAAGGACTTTCTTCCCTTGCCCTCCCTCTTACCCATTGACTCCAAGGTTTCTTTTGGTCTGAGGGTATTGTTTCTATGTTATTTGCCCATCTTTGTTTCAGGCCAGGGCAGTAATCCCCACTACTGGACCTGAAAATTGGAACCTTGACTCTCTTAGAGACAGGATGCCAGGAGGGATGTTGCAGTCAGTCACCCCAACAGAGAAGCACTGAGAAGTCAGTTGCCTTGGATTTGAACCTTGGAGGAGGGGACAGGGTGACAACTTGGACTTTGTGTTTTATAGGAACTAAGTGAAAATGTAAATCTAATCCCCTTAGTCTCCCCAGAGACTAAGGTAGAACAAAGGGAGAGATGAAGACCCACATGTTGGGGAGTAAATTTGTATATTTGTGATATTCTTTTTGAAGGAAACATTTCTTTGTAAAAGCTAATCTCATTCTTAGCAGTTAAATGGAACTGGATTGTAGATGTCATCTGTACTTGGGGATACACCACTGGTGGGAGCCTGAAGCTATTTGCAGACAACCTAGACACATATGCCTCAATCTTCCTTGAGAGTATTACAGAACCCTGGGGAAAGGGTGAAATGTAACATACCTGGCCTGTGTTCTTTTAAAAGTAGACCTTTAACTTCACTGGTGTAAAGAATTCCTGATGAAAAAATTCTCCCTATTAGTATACAAAGTAATGTCTGCTATGTGAAAAGTAGCTAAAGAGTTGACTGGGGCACTGAGAGGCTAAGTGACTTTCCCTGGTCTCAAATAGCCCGTATCTATCAGAAATCTTGAACACAGACCAAGTCAAGGCCACAAGCACTTATTAAGTGCAAAAAAAAAAAAATAGTTCCTGCCTTTAAGCAACTTAACATTTTAATAAAGAAGGCAATATTGAAATAACTAAGTGAATAAAGAATACATACAGAGAAGTTAGAATGTGATTTTGGAACAGAAGGAACTAGATCCTAAGGAAATAGCAAAAGCCTCCTGAAGGAGGTGGAATTGAAACTGAATCTTGAAAGGAACCTGGGAGTTTAAGAGATGGAGGTAAGGTGGCAGAGCACTGTAGGTGTGGAGGACAAGTTATACAAAGATAACGAGATGAAGGATGGAGGAGCATAGTCTTTGAAGAACAGTAAATAGGCCTATATTGCCAGCAACCCCTTCTTCCTTAACAAGGAGCACCGCATAGGCAAAGCAGGCAGAGTCTGAAGCCACGAATTCCACAATAATAAGCCATTTTCATTTGACTCAGTGAGGACCTTGTTTATGATTCGGTTTATGACTTAAATAAGCACTTTGGGGAGCAGGGACAGTTTTTAAGCCTCACTTCCCTTGTGGTTCTGTAGAAGTATTCCTGAGGGCAGTTTACAATGTGACAACAATATGGGGATTTCTTTAAAGGAACAAAAAAGATCAGATGATTTGCTTTCCCTATGCCTTTTCCAGTCACCTCAAAGCTGTTTTTCAAGCTGACAGTGCCCTCTTAGTTCCCTGCCCACAAGCTCCTAGCACCTCTAAGAGATTCAGAAATATCAGCCTTTGTTGTCAACTCTACACACCTCCTTTTGATCTCCATAATCACTGTTAAAGATGCGCAGAAAAGATTCAAATTTAGCGGCTTCCTGTTTAAAAAGTGCAGCCCTTAATAAATGGTTCACTTCAGTACAAGTCCTTTTCAAATGCTGGTTCTTTCTGCTACACTCGCTTCTCATGGACTGTTTAACTCACTCTCCCAGGCATCAATTTCCTTTCTAAAGATTACAATGGACCCCACAGAGTGTTAAAGAAGCAGTTATTCAATCTAGCAGGATACTTCTTTCCGAGTCTTTTCTTTTTGTGAACCTAAAATAGGCATTTTCTTAACAATCCCATGTGCCTACCTTTCAATCAGAGAGATCCATATGCTTAGGCTTTTTACTACAGGTTTCAGGCCTTCAATGTATTGACCTGAACGTATGTCTTTCCCTAGAGAAAAGGAGCCCCAGATGGAATAGCGACCGTTTTAGAAACCTTCTGCTGCAAGTGATTGTCAACAAAAATGATACCTTTTCTTAAAACCAAAGATAGCAATTTTTTTCAACCCTTGATTTGTAGATAAGCATCGTATTGAGATGGATTTAGGGAAGCTGAGCAGTTTTATTTGATTCTCCCATTGTTGTTGGATTGAGGCATTGTTAAACCCCTCAGAAGCACGAGGCTTCTGAAGAAATCACTATTTCTTCTAGTAGAGGATCGCAACAAAGAGGTCATTGGCCCACGGCAGAGGGCAGCAGGGACATTGGACCCCGTGAGGTGATAAATCAGAGACTTTCAGTAAGAGTACTTTGTTCTAAGGGCACCCATTCCCCATTGTACAGGGCCATTTGATGTTATCAAAGAGCAATTTTTCATGGAAAGGATAACATAATGTAGGATATAGGGCATGGGATCTGGAGTCAGAAAGTCCTGGGTTCAAATTGCCCCTCAGATACTTACTAGTTGTGTGATCTTGGACAAGTTATTCAACCTGTTTGTCAGTTTCCTTATCTGTAAAATGAAGGATTAGGATTTGACGGCTTCTAAGTTTCCTTCCACCTCATACACAAAGACAGATATTTTGATATCATAACTCTAAATACATTAGACATTTCATATTACAAATTCTGGCCACCTTTGGCTTACTTGCTGTGGTAGCAGAATAATAAACAATTCTGCCAAATACCCTGGAGCCCTGTTCTAAATATCCCCAAACCAATCTTTTATTGTTCTCAGCGTCATAAAGGGAGAAAAACAGCAAACACATGTTAGTATCAATTCTATTGCCCAACTAAAAATAGAGGGCAAAATGGGATTCTGCCATGATCTTGAATAAGCTCTTAAAAAGCCAGTACATTCTCTGAAGTCTTAGCTTTTGGAAGCTATAACTCCTTCATTAAAATATTCTCCCAAATCCTCATTTGCAGAGTCATGTGCTGAGTTTGAGAGGTAGGGAAAAAAGAGATCCTTTTTCCCCCCAAATTTGGTAGCAAATTTTCTAAAAAAAGACAAAGGCACATTTTATCATCTTAGAAAAAGTGACTCCAGTGAGGCAGATAAAGTGCCTAATAAGGCCTAATTATCTCATGTTGTGATTTTTTAAAACTCACTTTTAACCTCAGGAAAGATTTTCATTATCTTGTATAATAAAGGCTCTCCTCATTTCACCTCCTTTGGGGTGGGGGGATGGGGAGGAAGGGAGGAAGACATGGAACAGATTAAATCCTTTTTTTTTGTTTTGTTTTTGTCAAAAGATAAGCACAGTATTAAGTTTAAATGAAATAGTCTCTATCTGGACTCCAGACTGCACCTTGTAATAATTACTTTTCTTGATCACAAAAAGAGAATATATCTCACTACTAACTCCTCGAAAGAGACCAGCAGGACTCGAGGGGCATATGTGGTTTGCTGGGGAGAAGAGGGAGAAGAGACATTCTTTCCATTGAGGTAACGTTCATGTGATTCCAAGGTCATTTCTTCTGAAGCAGTTGAAGGAACCGATTTTTAAAATAAGATTTTCAGAGGTTTCCTCTTTGTTGGTCACATTTTAAAAAAAGATGGTGATCTCCTCCTTCCAAATTCCTGTAAACTCCCTCCCTAAAGAGAAACAGTAATTTGTGTATCTTCCCCAAATGAAGAAGGCTCAATTTTCTTCTTTACTATCTGGAGGAAACTGAAGGGCATATTCAGGACCATGGAAGGGATGCAGACCTCATTTCTTCCTTCTTTCAGATCACTCCTAGAGACTGTTTGTTAATTCACTCTTTTGCCTGATGACTATAGAACAGTGGAATTGGGGTCAGGAAGACCTAGATTCAAATTCTGACTTCAATCTGTCTTCAGTGTGTACCTTGGGCAAATCCCAACGTCTTTAAATCTCCACTTCCTAATTTGAAAAATCAGGATAATGATTCTGTGATGTACACTACTCAACTGCGGTCCACCAACCTTCCCTCACTCAAAAAACAAAGTCAAGTGCAAGTCATGTCATTATTTCTTTGATGGCATGGTCTTCTTTGACAATGAAGGATGAAGACACCTTGTTAAAAATTTGAGGGAAATCAACAAAGAGATTAGTATGAAGAATCCACTAATTGGCTGTTCTCAAAAAAACTGATAATGCAGTAGTAATACAAAAGCAAACCACTGAGTTTCAAGAATCTTCTTTTTCCAAATGTCAAGTGTGGCATGACTGATTTGAGCTGTCTCCCAAGACCAGATGGAAGCCCCCATGGGCCTTGGAAGTCAAGAGTACATGCCTGCCTCAACTGTGTGTTTGTGTGTGTGTGTGTGTGTGTGTGTTATTTCTTAGGTATATGCAAAATGTCCTGAGATGGACATTTCCCAAGAACCTTGTGAGTTAGAAAGATCTGGAGACCCAATTATAGGCCTCATTGGTGGTTAGAACTGGATGGGTGATAGTATCTGATTCCAGAACAGCAATGACTGATAGTATTGTGATGACAGTATCACAAACAGAGTCACACCCTGAGAACAGCCATACATGAAAAGTCAGTTACCTGAGGAGGGATGACTTCAGGACTGTGACCACCTTATCACAATGAAAATGGTGACATACAGACTCAAAAAAGACACAAATCCTGGGAGCCAGCTAATCATTACACCCTGCAGAAAGTTGAATTGAAGGAAATCTATATGCACAATCTATGAAAGAAGAAAGGATTTACAATACCAGGAGCTGTGAACTACCCCCTTACCTCCTTCTCTCCTAGACACTTTATCTCCTTTCAAAATTCAACTCAAGCGGTAAACCATTCAAAAGTTTTTTTCCCCTTATTCCCCAGCCATTAGTGGTCTCTCTACCTCAAAATTACCTTGTATTTTATACACATCTATCAGTATACACATTTAAATAATGTGGCCCACATAGAATGTAAAGTCTCTGAAATCAGGGCATGTTTTTATTTGCTTTGTATTCCTAGCACTTAGCATGTGGCCTAGAATTTAGTAGGCAATTAATAAATGCTTGTTAAATTGAACTGAATTAAAAAGTCTCCTTTATTCATTCTACAAGGCTAATCTTTGGTTTTATGTATTATCTTCTTCCAGTCACTCAACCCAAAGTAGACCAAAGTTACAGTAGCTTACGGCTTAAAATTTCTTTAGTCCAGTATCATATGTCAATATGTATTGATGTTTTCCTGTTCCTTGATCCTTATTCATAAATGATTACTAATATTAATTAGTAATTAAATCCTATAAAGTTATCTGACGCTCCAAGGAGTTGTCCAGGATTATAAAGTTAGTATTAGATGGGGGATTTGAAACCAAATCTTTCTAACCTCAGGCCTGGCAATTCATCAATTTACTAAAGACCTTAATAATTATCAATTATAATTAGCCTATTAATTTGTATATGAGTGTGTGTGTCTATGTAGATAAATCTTACTTAAAAGCTTTGTTGGTTTGGTTTCTTTAGGTTGAACATTCTCTCCCCTGAAATTTTGCCTTACCTATTAATTTTCTTTGTAAACTTACTTTTTTTCATAGACAGTACCAAGAAAATCTTCAGTTTAGCTTCTGTCTAGATTATCATTCTTTCTGAATTGATGGGATACAAATTATGAGGTTTATACACATACCAATGAAGTGACTTCTTAATCTTCAAAGGTAAAGAAAAGAATAGATATCTAGATGAAATGGATTCTTTATATATTTCTAGGACTATTTGGGGGATAAAAGGGAATGTTTGATGGAACTGCTTTTGGCCTCCTCCTGTGTAAAATGATAAGGTCTATGGATGCACTGCTCCAAGTCTCTACGGGAGCTCCACTATTATGTAGCCTCCAAACTCCTGCCGACCATGCTGTGGCTGGAATACATATAAGGAGAATTGCACTGCAGTGCATCTCGCGATGATCTCCTGCAATGAGGCCATGCAGAGAGGTCATGTCATGAAAGCTGGCTGAGCAGTGACAGAAACCAAAGTAGGCTGCAGCCCTGAGCTATGAAGAGCAAAGGAATAGGGTTGCTGTCCAGCTCCTGAAAACACCAAGGGCTGAGCTGCTGGGTAAACAAACAGAAAACACTGTCACTGAACCTCTGCCTAAAGCACAATGTCTCTCAAATCCATCTCCTCCCCACTCACATGACTAGCATCACAATGCGAGTTCTCATTATTTCTTACTGGGACTATTGCAACAATTTAGTCTTCCTACCTCAAGTCTCTCCCACCTCTACAAAACTGACAAATTTAAATTCCCAAATCACAGTTTAGACCTTGTCATTCTCCTCCTGAAGAAGTTGCAGTGGCTCCCCTTTGTCTACGATAAAATACAAACTATTTGGTGCTGAAAACCCTTCACAATTTGTCTTCCTCTCCAGCTTTTTATACATTGACCACCTTCATGTACGCTATGTTCCATTCAGACTGGTTCCCTTGCTATTTGCTTTGCACAAACTATCCCTCAAGCCTGGTTGGCACACTCTTTTCAGCTCTGCCTTTTAGAATTCCTAGCTTCCTTGAACATTTGACTTTAGAGATCTTTTCTGATTCCCTCAATTGTTAAACACACAGACACACAGACACACACCCCTCACATTCCTTTCCCAATTGTTTGTATTTACTTTGTCTGCATTTTGAATTTAATTGCCCATTAGGAAGCTAAGTGGTACGGTAAATAGACCACTAGACCTGAAGTCAGGAAGAACTGAGTTCAAATTCCGCTTCAGACACTGACTAGCTGTGTAACTTTGGGCAAGTCACTTAACCTCTCTCAGTCTCAGTTTATTCATCTGCAAAATAGAGGTAGTAATAGCACCTGTCTCCCAGGGTTATAGGGTTGTTGTGAGGAAATAGTGAAATAATATTTACAAAATACTTTTGCAAACCTTACAATGCTATTTTTAAATATACATATCCTCACCATGATCACCACCAATAGAATGTAGGCTCCTGGAAAGCAAAGACTGTTTCGGTTTTCATTTTGTATTTCTATACAGTAGATACTTAACAAATCCTTTTTAAATGAATGACCAAATGAAACAATTTTTTCCGAATAGAGTTCTATGACCATTTTCATATTGGAAGAGCTTGTCCCACCTTTGACTGGAAGTCTTTCCTGATCATACCAAACTGTCTTATATATAACAACTTATATTTCTTTTCTTTGCATTTATTCTAACTGTGGCTCCCTGGACAGGTCAGTTTACTTCTGTCTACCTCAGTTTCCTCATCTGTAAAATAAGAGCATCTACTTTCTAATAGCATTATGAGGATCAGATGAGATAATATTTGTAAACTGCTTTGCACAGACTGGCATAGAGCAAGGGCCATATAAATACTAGTTATTATTATTGTTGCTGTTAGTGGTGGTGGTAGAGGTATTGATGTCTTCATAGATGTACTTCTTGTCAACCTAGTTAAAATGTAAGCTCCTTAAGAATAGGGATTGTTTTATTCTTTGTATTTGCATCCCATTACCTTACACAATACCTAGTACACAGTAGGCACTTATTAATTTTTTTTTCAGATAGACTGATTGCTTGAAAGGCGGAAGGAAGTGATCTTAGAATTGTCTGCTATTTAGGGACCCTTTCTGAAAGCCTGAAAGTGATTAAGACAAAGGTCTGACTAGCCAGGACCATTCATCAGAGAGAAGTGTTCAAGATCAATCCACCAAAAGGAGAAACTTCAAAAAGATGGTGGAGCCCTTGGAAAGTTTAAACAGAAAACATGGAGATGTGTGAGACTTCCCACTGAGTTCCATACCATAGCAGAGAATGTTACAGCTAAACCCCAGTGTATTTTATATAGCCCTCATTTCCATGGGGTATTATGGTTCACCCTGACTAGACTGAATTGCCACCTAATGGAATAAAAAGAGTCTCAGCTGAAAATGATGGTCCCCTGCTCATTCATTTGAGGACACCCCCTGTGAAGGCAAGGCCATCAAGATGCTGGGCTGTACCTTGTAGGCACAATTAAAAAGAGAATGCCTTGCCACGGCTCAGTGCTACTTCTGGCTACATAATTATCAGCTTGAGAGTGGCACAAGAACATGACAAATGTAATGAGTGTTCTCTTCCTCTTCCTCCCCTTGTAACAAACACTTAGAAATCACTGTGTTCCAGTCAATGACACAGACTCAGTTCCTATGAAATTGCAGAACACATTTCTATCAGCAGTCTTTTCAGCTGAAACTATGCCACAAATTGGCACTTTCAGTTGTTTTATTTAAACTACTGGGTATTTTCCTTCAATTAAGGTGCCACAGGCTGCAGGGCTCTTATTAGATTATTTCTAGAAAAGCCTTTGTTTTATCCATGAAATACAGAAATTATCGGATTTTAGAGGAGGGAGTGTGTTTCAAAACCATCTTGGACATCCTATCCTTTTTATGCAGATGAAGAAATTGAGTCGCAGAAAAGGTAAATAATTTGCTCAAGATTACACTAGCACTAAAAACCAGTATCCAGACCTAGGTCTTTCCATTCCAAAGCTAGTGTTCTTTACAATGCACCACAATGTCTGAGAAGGACCAGGAGCATCATAAAAGCAAGAAAAATAGAAAGTGCTACACCAAAGGACAAGCCCTAAGTATCCCTCCTAGACTTGCTGGAAGGAGAGAAAAGGATGTTGCTTATTGAATCATCAGCTGTTCTCCATCCCTTCTGTCCTCTCCCAACATCTCTTTACCACTACGCTAATGCTAGTGGACAGAAACCTGGTTTTGCGCTTCAAAGTCTTTCTTCTGACACATGCTGGTTGAAATTAGCCCTGGCAAGTCTCTTAAACAGTCTGTATCCCAGACAGCTAACTATCTAAAACTAGGGTTATGAAAGAATTTCTGATCTGCATTGGTAGAAGAATGAACATCGATAACAAGAATAATAGTAGTGAAGTCCCAATGGGGAACACCGCAGGAGACAAGAAGTCGCCTTGCCCAATCTTCCCTCTTTGCTCAGTCTGTGATTGTTATTTACCTACACATAAATTTCTCCCTATCTCACAAGGGAAGATAGAGTTGATAAATTCAGAGGGACTACAGGAAAGCTGGAGAGATTATTTTTATCCCCCAGCTAGTCCTGCCTTTGGACACTGCCATACTTAATCATTTCAGACAAATGGGGATTTTTTTTTTTACTTCTACAGTGATTTTACAATCTTTTTGGAAAAGCCATTGATTTTCTTAAAAAATTGCATAGTTAAAAAATTATTGTTTAGATCTAACCTGAATCTTTCTTGCTACAATTTAAGTCATTATCTTACATGCTAGGGAACCAGTGAACAGCTAGTCAAAAGCCTCTGTGAAAGAACAATTTTGGGAATGATTAAGAAATGCATTTGGAGGCCTCCTAAAATCTGTCTTCTGTGAAACCTTATTTATGGCAAACACAGGTCTTTTTTTCCAATGTCTTTCGAAAGACTTTTTGGCATGTCAGCTTAAGCATTGATGCATTCACTGGTGAAATGCTTAATTTTTCCTGGTTAATAGCTTAACCAGAGAAAGTTAAATTTCAGTTATTAAATGCAAAAAAGAAAAGATTCATGCTATAATTCTGCTAAATTACACAGCATATAAATGTCCAAGTGACCTATCAGGTATCAGATAGAAAAAGAATCCTGAGCACCTGATTTTAATATTGAGAACAATAAATGGAACAAAATAAGCACTCTTGAACCTCATTTTTATTGTTTAAAACAATCAAAATGAATTTCAAAAGCAGAAGTTTCTCCATAAAGCGAAACAACTGTTTGGAGGAAAATAAATTAAAAGTATGTCCATTCACCTTCCATAGCCTCCATGCCTTGTCCACAGAAAGTACTTAATAAAGATTTGTTGATTGAATGAATGAAAGAATGAGTCTAAGAAGGGGACATTGTGTAGCTCGCCCAGTCAGTGACTGGCAATGCTTGTCTCCCCTAACTAGCAAAGTATCCTGGAGTCCTAT
This sequence comes from Notamacropus eugenii, assembly GCF_028372415.1. Taxonomy (NCBI): domain Eukaryota; kingdom Metazoa; phylum Chordata; class Mammalia; order Diprotodontia; family Macropodidae; genus Notamacropus; species Notamacropus eugenii. The sequence goes on along the minus strand of NC_092875.1, from coordinate 282,729,924 downwards.
ATCCAAATTACTGGCACCAGATTTCCTGATACATAACTACCTCTGACTCCCATAGACCACTTATGTTGCCTTTCCTCAGTCTCTCTTTTCCCATCTGAATCCCAGGCTTCATGGTATTGGCCATCTGGGAGTCCCAGGACTCAAGAGCAGAAAACTAACTCTCAGCTTGCCCATTACTAAAATAATTGCCTATTCTCAGTGTCTTAAAAAGTTCACAGTCCAATGGGAGAGATAACATGCAAACAACCTTGAACCAATAAGATACATACAGGATAAATTGGAGATAATTGATAGAGATTTTTGATGGTTCTCTAGCAACAGTATAGGTTTTATGTGTAGGTAAATAAAGACCTCAGAATTCTTTTTTCTAGTTGATACCTGATAGGTCACTTGAACATTTATAGAGCCACTACACCCATCTAATGCAGCACTCCTTAGGTTTACCTACATGGCTACCTTGGCCTGCTCATTTGCAAATAGAATGGCCTGCTTCTTAAACACTAGGCAACTGTCCCACAAATACCAGTGTCCCCTGTTTCCTCCTCCGGAAATGGAAGGGAAAAAAAGGACTAATCAGACATGGAAAGTGAGGAAGCAGACAACAACATGCCTTATATTAGGCCTCTTAGTATGCATAAAATGAAGACAATGAGACAGCAAGTTGGGTCATTGGCTCCTTTGGACTTTTGGAATGACAGACATGGATGGCTGCCTAATTAATGAAGCTTTATCATTCAGTCCTGGTCATCAAGAGTCAAAGAGATTAAGGTGACCAGTAGATTCAACTTACAATGCTGGGTGGATTTGAAGTCAGAGGATCCAGATTCACATTCTGACACTAATTAACTATGTGACCTTGGGCAAGTTACTTCTTCACCACTCCTAGCCTTAACTGCCCCATCTGTAAAATAATGCAATAATACTTATTCAGCGAGGTGGTGCAGTGGATAGATTGTACCTGGAATCAAGGAGACCTGAGTTCAAATCAGACCTCAGATACTTAGTAGCTGTGTGATATTGGACAAGTCACCTAACCTCAGTTTCCTCAGCTGTAATATGGGAATAAAAATGGTACCTAACTCCCAAATCGTTTTGAGAAACCAATGAAATAATACTGTCAATGTGTTTGACATAAAGTAGGTACTATGTAAATGCTAGTTATTATCAATACCACCTACCTCACAGGGCAATTGTGAGGGTAAAATGAAACATGTAAAGCTATTTGTAATGATACATATCATATAAATTTAGATTATTTTTTATTATTATTCCATTATGTGATCTGTTGCCTTTACTTCCGATTTTTCATGGATTTTGTATTCTATTTTCAAATATTTATTACTGAGTTTCAGTATGAGATGGACCTGATTCTCCCTGTCTTCATGCCCATAAATTTTCCACATTAGCTAATAACAAAATAAGTATTTAGCTATTCTGGTTGTTTGTTGTTGTTGTTGTCCTGAGGAAGCATCTTATGACTGGCTACAGATACGTAGAAGGGGCCGTACCTTGAGGAACCTCCGCCAAAGCACTCATTGCATTTCCTGGTCACTCTCTGGTCTGTCCACCTCGCAGCTGGCTGTTTTGTTCTCCTACTCTCTTTGCCTCCCTCCACTTTTTTCCAGTTCCCCTTAATGCTTTATCTTCGTTTATTAGAAAATAAGCTCCTTGACAGCAAGGACCATCTTGCTTTGCTATTTTTGTATTTTCAGAGCTTAGCACACTTATATAGTGAGTACTTAAAAAATACTTTGACTATCCATCTACCTATCATCTATTACCTATTCATAATTTGTCTGTCCTTTGCCTTCTATTTATCCTCTATTTTGTGTATGTATTATCTATGTGTATATATAGATACATATATTGTATTTATATAAGGTATAATCTATCATCTCTCTATCTACCATCTATCTCTCTGTCTGTCTGTCTGTCTAACTATGGAGGGAACCATGACTGACTAAGTAATACCACTGCCTTCCATTTGGTTTCACAGATGCTGTCTGATTCTTTGTGACTCCATTTAGATTTTCTTGGCAAAGATACTTGAGTAGTTTGCCACTTCTGTCTTCATTTTATGGATGAGAAAACTGAGGCAAACAGGGGTAAGTGACTTGCTCAGGATCAAACAGCTAGTAAGCATCTGAGGCCATATTTTAACTCAGGAAGATGAGTCTGGCATGTTTTCACTGTTCCACTAGCTGTTACGTGAGATTCTAGAAAAGTAAAAGTGAACACTTTTTTTGTGAACACTTCCCCTTTGTTTAATATCCCATTTTGTACCAATGAATTCCAAAAGCATAACTACAAGATTTTATAAAGGAATTTCTAACTTAGCATACTCTCTGGAGTCATAGCAACTTATGAGGTTAAAAAGGATCTGTTTAAGTAACCCTAAGAAGTGTTGATGTTACCATATACACAGAGGTTTAGCAATCATGTCCTGTACTTGACTAGTGTGGACCATCTCCTGATAACTCCCTCGTAGTACATGCTATTCCTAGTCTCTATCAGGCCCAAGGAACAGGCACCCAAATTTTGAGTTTTAAAGAACATTGAGGGAAAGGGAGATTATACATGCAAGAATTTCTGAGAAATCAAGACAAAACCTTGGGTTTTCCTTTCCTTTATCTAAGTATGAGAATGTAGTTGGGACAATAAGAAGGTAGAGTTCCAACTGTCAGATAATTGTAGGATAAGGCAGAAAATACATTTTAGGAAATTTCCAAGGAAGAAGGAATAAAAAAATAAATAAAATAAATATATAAAAAGAAAAAAAACGAAGAGTCCTGTGACAAGTAAAAACTGGAGGAAAGTCAAAATTCTTCTTCTGCCAGGAGTAAAAATATGCCAAGTGGTAATTTGGGCCAGTTTGGGCAGCACAGATTAGTGAAAAGAGCATGGGAGATGGAGTCATAAGACCTGTGCTCCATTCCTATTTTCACCACTTACTAGCTATGTGACCTTGAGATACATAACCCTTAGTCCCTCAAAGCCTGTTTCTTTATTCATGTAGCTCATTGCCTGGTACCTCCATCTCTGGGTTGACAGAAACCAGGTTCAGTCTTAAGAAGCTTTCCACAAATTAATCTTTGGCTCAAGTCATACCTCACTGATGCATCTCTTTATACCAGATCAAGCAAGATGACACATAAATTCAAAACAGACTTAAAAGGAATTGGTTACTACCAATACCTACTCCCAAAGTGCTGCCACATCCAAGTGGCTGCTGGGAGGGCTAGTCAGTTTCTAATTTACCCATTCTGTTTCTGAAACATAATGGATAACAGATACATCAGTTTCCTCATGATATGACACAACCTGAGGAATAGGTGCCATTATTTTACTCATTTTAGATGAGGAAACTGAGGCAAATAGAGATTAAATAACTTGCCCAGAATTACACAGCTAGCTCCTAAATGATATGGCTACTTCTATGATAATTCTGGCTACAGAATACTGGGATTCTGACAGGAACTACAAGCAGCTTCTAATCACAACTATCCCTGTCATTACCCTGTCTCTCCTATCTCACAGAGGCACTCAAATTTCTCCAAAAGAATATCTTGTTATCCCTCCAAGATTTATTACTTCTAAATGATATGCACAGGAAGTATGACTACCTGAGAGAACATGAGTCATCACTCTATGGAGACCACATATAGGCTTTTGGGAAGTGTAATCCAAAGAGAAAACAGGGTCTATGTAGAGAAATAGACTCCTACATCTGTGAAATGGGTATAAAAATATTTGTACTTCCTGTCTCACAAGGTTCTTGTGAGGATCAAGTGACATAATGGTTGTAAAAGTGCTTTGAAGTCATCATATTATATAAATATAGATATAAGCTATCTTTTATTCTGATAATTTTTATAGTCTGAGTTCTCTGAAAAATAAAATGGAAAATGTAATAATTTCCACATAGACACAATGAATAATTAGAGCAGGCCCCCTTTGTCATTCTGATACTGAAGTATAGGACTATTTTTTTTTATTAGAACCTTTGATTTTTTCAGCAGAGGGAACCCTCAGATGAGGAAATTCTCTCTACCATAGAGATTGGTACATTCTCCGTGATGATAGTTTTAGAGAGTTGCTTGTAGTACTGAAAAGTTAAATGTCTTGCCCAGGGTCACACAATCAGTATGTAGCAGAGGTGGGACATGAATTCATGCCTTCCTGACCTGACTCTGAGGTCAGTTCTCTATCCACTTGTTACTTTCCACAAGGTAATCCCTTCCTTAAAATATAATCCAACTAGATTACTAATTGTGGTATGTCGTTTTATATTGAGGGGAAATTATTTTTAACTTTGCTTCATGCAAGTTCATGTAATGTTAAAGTTTATTAAGGATGACCAGGGGAACATGATCAACTTGATGAGGTTAAAGGGATGAGACCACTCAGAGACTAAGGTTCTATCTCCCAATGCTGAGGAGAGAATTGAGCATACTTGTTCACACATCATTGATGATGAGTGATTCAATCGCAGTATTTAAATTGGATTGAATGGTTCAAGATATTGACATGAATCTTGAGAGTGGAGTAGACTCATGCATAATCTCAGCCTATGTTCCTGGCCTCCCCTTCCAGAGAAAGAGAATAGTTTTACTAAGTCTCTGTACTGTTTTTCATTCTATATAAAGTGAAATACATACATTCCTGTATCTGAAATTCATTGTTACCTCAGATACTTGCATAGGCTCTTAAGTCTCTGGTTTCTAGTGTAGGATTAACTCTCTCTTTCTCTCTGTCTCTCTCTCTCTCTGTCTCTCTGTCTCTGTCTGTCTGTCTGTCTGTCTGTCTCTCTCTCTCTCTCTACCTCTGAATCTCTTTACTCTCCTGCCAGTTCTGCCTACCCCCATCTATAAGCTCAGTACAAAAGGATATCTCTATGTTCCCTAGTCACATGTTTTCCTCACATGTGTGTCCTACATACCTGTGTTCTCTTCATGTGTGTCCTTCCCCACTGTTGATGTGGTAACTTGTAGGAGAGCATACTCCATTGTGAATGGGTAGAATCTTTTTTGTCACTTTATTTACTATACTATTTAGACAAATGTCTTTTCAAAAAATAACCTATTCTCTGGTTGCTAGTAAAAGTAAAAGCTTTGGAGGGGGAGGTCCATGAGCTATGGTTTTGAGTGAGCATTCAACCACAAACTTGGGGTAGCTTTTCTGAGTCCCCATATGTGAGATCAGGGCTCTGGCAATATACTAAAAACAACCAATACGTGACATTCCTTTATAAATACTATCCTTGAGGGAGATAAACATGAAGAAATGAGAAAACATAATCAATAATTTAAAGAGCTAAGGTGAAATTCAATGCAGAAGCTGTCAAAATATCAAAGTATTTTTCTATTTGTTTTCTATGATTCTTTGGAATAAGCTCTAGAAGTAGAGGAAAGGACAGGGAGACCACAATTTCAGTTTCAAAAACTTAATTCAGGGAACATATTTAGTATGCTATACAAGCCTGTGGAAAGAAAAGGAATGCAAGAGGCTACAATAATAAATATTTTCTCATTCCTTTTTTCTGATCTATCTCTCTAGTCCACTGAAAAGCAGACCCCATACTACTGAAAGAAGTAATAGGAAGGAATTTGAAAGACACCTCTGATGCTGTCAACAGCAGGGAATTGTTAGAGCACCAGACATGCTTTCAGTTGGTAAGTAGCCAAGAGAAAGGGTTCTGGATTCCTCCTCCCCACCCCTAATTCTGAAACAGGTAAGCCATAAGAGTGGAAAGGGGGACTAGCATGTATGCTAAGAGGAACAGAAAAAATGTGAAGTGTTTTTGTGTAGATGAGCAAGGGGGGTCCTGGCAACAGAGAAGATCTAGACCTGAGGAAACCAGTAGAATTAGATGGGGAAGAATGTACTAGTTCAGTTTCAGAAGTCAGTGAGCTTGAAGCAACACATTCTATGTGTAATGTTGGCTGGTCCCCACTGATTTGCTTTCCTGTTTGCCCCTTGGACACAATTCAAGGTTGGATCGAAGAGTACCTGGTCCAAATTAATCCTACACAGTTTGTATTCTGGTTACCTTGGAGATGATTTTTTTCCTAGGCCTTCACTGAAAACTTTACTGAAGCATAAAGAATATGGCTATGAGAAAATACAGAAGTATTAAATATTTCAGAAAATGTAACCTATGAATCTTAACCCATTCTATATACTAAGTATCTTATTTTTTTCTCCTTTTACTATAATAAAATACACACCCACATGTGTATGTGTATGTGTGTGTGTGTATGTATGTATGTATTGGTCAGGGGGAAGGAAAGTATGACTTGATTGAAATTAATCTAATATGTTGGTATAGGGCACATCCTCACCAAAAATAAATTAGGAGAAACTAATCAGTTTATGAAAGGATTGACTGGGATTTTTTAATAGCAAGCTTGCAAGTTACATTTAAAATCTTATTCCATTAACAAAAAAAAATCTAATTTACACAGAACTTATCACTGGTCTCCCCCTCCTTAGAACTCTTATTAAATTGAGCTATACCTCAGCATTTAGCTCTTAGTCACATTATTATATAGAAATATATCATTTCTGTTTCATGACAATAGCAATTAAGGGGATGTATCTTCACAAAGCAAGTTTATTTTTCCAACTTCTAAAATTTAATTTTAGCTGTTTAAGAACTGCTTTTCAAATCAGAAGATCTCAACATTTATTAGCTATAAGAGCCTGAGCAAGTTGCTTAATCTCCCCAAGCTTAATTTTCCTAATTTTAGAATGGGGAGGATAATGCTCACATTGCCCAAAGCAGAGCGTTGGGGTAAGTGAATGAAAGGGAAGCTCACTGCTAGTCCCATACACATGTGAAAGAGTAGGAGTACATGAGGCATTTGGGAGACAATGACTTTGCCCACTGAACTTGACTATAGTTCTTGCTTAGATTCATGTAGATGGCAATCACAAAGTATTTGGAGGCTATCAAAGAACTCCAGTGCATTGGGTCTACACAATCCTGTGCAGGGTCTATAGAAAGTTCCACTGCAATTGGTTCTGGAGACCAAGATTCCCAGAAGAAAGGTAGCAGAGAGCTATGTGGACTTTCTAATTTTAAATCAGACTGATGAAAGAGAGGCTATCTTCAGTGATCAGCAAGTTGAGGTGAAAAAAATAGAAGTAAATCTGAAAGCATTATTTATATAGGGCTATCCAAAATGTTTGGCATCTGGGACAAGGAATGTCCTGCCATAGAGGAAAGGCCAAGGATTGCAACTCTTGTGGGAGCAAAAACCATGAAGGGTTTTTTTTTTCTTATATGACAATCAGATATGTGTTAAATGAGGAAAACTACATGAATACACTCAGATGCCTAGCAGAGACTATTACCCCAACAGAAACTCTGTACCTAGTATAGAATAGATGCTACACAAAACAAGAAGGAAGTAGGCCAAGAGATATTGCTTGGATATCGTCAGAAAAAAGATTCACTACCAGTCCTACAAGATGGATAAAATTTGTTTCCAAATCAATATTTGTCCTAGACCTATCTGGACATATTTTGACAAGAGGCCACTAATTATCTCAGAGAAAGGTATGAGAGACTAATCTAAATGTTTTTCTTCCCACCAAAGAAAAGAAGTATGGATGATCCCTCCAACATGAATTCCAGAAGAGACAGGCAGAGACAGAGGGAGAAGAAAGACAGAATGGTCAGGGGGAGGATAGAGAGAAGACAGAGAAAGGGGGGAAGAAGAAAGAAAGAGAACTGAAGAGGAGAGTGAAAGTCCTCTATGCCCTTATATGCTTTCCACTACTTCCAAGACAGGCAGGACAATTCAACTCAATATGTTTATTAAGTGCCTGTTCCAGAGGTATATTCTATTAGGGTAGGAGAGATATGATGTACACAGATAAAAATAATACAAGGTAGAGAGTGATGAAGGGAAAGGACATATCCAGGCAAAATGCTGTAGGCATATTTGAGGAGAAAGAGAACACTTTCAGGCAAAGTCATTTTGCTGACCCTGTCTTACCTTAGTAAACTCTAATCACTCCCTATCATCTCTTGTTTCAGATATAAATTCTTCTGTTTAGTATTCAAAATTCTTCACAATCTGGTCTTAAATTATTTCACTTTTTATAATATTCCATTTCTTATCTGTACCTTTGTACTCTCCATCCTCATTTCTGGAATGTAGCTCCTCCTCTTAGAATTCCTATTGTCCTTCAAAACTTACCTGAAGCACCTTCTACTTGAGGTATGGCTTCTAACTTTCCCCCTCCCCAATGTCCCTCCACTTCTGTCCTTGATTCTATCTTCTTCATTCTGGTCTAAGAATCCAGATCAATCAGTAAGCACAGTGGAAAGATCGTTGGTTCTGGAGTCAGAAGACCTTGGTTCAAATTCCAGATAATGTTATAATATTGGGCAAATCACTTAACCTCCAACAGCCTTAATTTCTTCATTTCCAAAGTCAAACAGTTGCATTAGGCAGCCTCTGAGGTCACACCCAGCTCAAGATCTATGATCCTTCCTCGTGCTTCTTCAATTATTCTCTTTCCACAGGCTCCTTCACCTCTGACTACAAACTTTCTCAGCTTTGCTCTATCCTTAAATAAAATTAACAATCTTCATTCCACCTTGTCAGTCCCTTGAGCTGCTGTCCAATTTCTGCACCCTTCCACTGATAAGCTTCTAAAAAAGAGTAATTTAAAATTTCAACTTCCCTTTTCTCACTACCTACTCATAACTCTAGAAATTGCTTTTTCAAAGGTCACCAGTGACTTCCTAATCCCTAAATCTCATGGCCCTGTCTCAATTCTCATCTGCCTTGACCTCTCTGTAGCATTTGACACTCTTGGTCATTCTCTGTCTTCCAGATACTTCATGGTCTCTTGTCCTCCTTAATGTTTCATTCACTTATTCTTTCCCTAGTTTGCTAACTGCTTCTTCTTTGCCTCTGTCATTGGCTCTATTTACTCTCTCTTAAGAAGCCTGTAATGTGGGTACTGCCCAAGGCTCTGGCTTTAGTTCTCCTCTTTCCTTTCCCCCTCTCCCTTAACAATCTTATTCCGCACTCCCAGCTTTATCATCTTTATATTAATAACTACCAAATCTATATCTTCAGTCTTGACTTTTCTCCTGAGCACTAAACTCTCATTTATAACTGCCAAATGACTATATTTACTTGGTGATATTAAAAAAATTCAATACATTTAAAATTGTCTCATCATATTTCCCCCAAACCTACAATTCCTCTTGAATTCCAATTTCTCACAGTAGTGGCCCACTTCTTTTGGTCGTCTGTGCTTGACACCTCAGAGTCACCTTTGACTCTCCCACCTTCACCTATCATAGTCAATTACTTGTGAGTGCTGTCTATTCTACCTTCACAAAATCTTCTTCTGTTGTAACTGCTATCACTCTTAGCAAGATTACTCCCATTTTACTAGGATTATTCAAATCCAAATTTTTCCCAAAATTGTTTATGAAACTATTCCCCAAATTTTGGGGCATTTCATTAGTGATTTTTATAGAAATTATTAAACTTTCCTAACATTAATAAGATATGAAGGTGGGAGGGAAGAAATAATTATTTATTAAGTGCCTACTGTATGCCAGGTATTGTGCTAAGTTCCTCAAAAAATTTATCTCAGTTGATAATGACATAGGGACTTGACCTGTGACTTCGTGGTGATAAAGAACCCCCCAGACAAGAAAACTCCCTTAACCAATGTATTCAGGTAACTTCTCTGAAATATAGGGTCTTAGAGAAGGCAAAGTACTGAAAGATTGAATGATTCACTGAAGGGGACACAGTCATTATGTATTAGAGGCAAGATTTGAACCCAGGACTTCCTAACTTCAAGGCTCTCCCTCCCTTCCTCCCTCTCTCTCTCTCTCTCTCTCTCTCTCTCTGTATATATATATATATACATATATATATATATATATATATCTTTCTCTCCCTCCAACTACTCAAATAATCATCATATCACATGATCTCAAGGCCATTCACCATCTGGATCTCTAGATGATAAAATCAAGAGTGTCTTGGCAGTGACTTTGTTCTGTCTTGGGAGTCTGCGCTCAATAAACCACATCTACATAGATATCTCTTTGAAAAAAAAAAAAGATTATATCCACCATGCCCATAGGACTAAAAGAACATTGATTTATTTGTTTGTTTTTACTGGACTGCAAGCTCAATAAAAGTCAACAGTTTGATATGACAGACAAACAAACCTAATCCAATCTCAGGCTGTGTGACATCTAGTACTAAGGAGGTGATGATGATGGTATTCTTGGCACTGGTCAGAGAACATGTCGAGTGTTAGTCTTATTACAAGATGCCACACTTTAGGAAGGATATTGACAAACTCAAGAATATTCAGAGGAGGGAAGCAATGATAATAAAGAGGCTTGAGGTCAGGTCACATGACAATCAATTGAAGAAATCGGAGATATTTAATTAGAAGAAAATATTAGAAAGGACATAATAGCTCTCTCCTGGTCATTGAAGGGATGTCATGTGGTACAATGAATAGACTTGTTCTTCTTTGCCCCAGAGGACAGAATTAGGTAGGGGCAATAGGTTACTTCCCAAGGATAAAAATGTAAGCTTAGTTAAGGGGAATATGTATTAATGATAAGGTGGTTAAGTCTCCTCTTGCCGGAGATATTCAAACAAATGATAATAAAATATCTGGTAACATTGTAGAGGAATTTTTTCAGGTATGACTTTGAATTGATCCTTAACCTTTGGTCCCTGAAGACCTTACCAGGATGCTTTGATTTAAAAGATCCAGGATTTAATCAAAGTGAACATTAACTCCATCTCCACCATTCACATGCCCACTGCAAAGTTATACACAGTCTGAGCATTTCTGTGGCCAAAAAATCATTGCCGAACAACCAGCCCAGTAAAGAGTTTCTCCAAACTTAATTACACAGGATCTGAAATGACAGAGAACACACTCCAACAAGGCCCATATTTTATATGTTTCCAGTGTAACAGGACCTTCCAGAACATTCCTTCTGCATTCAAGAATCTTGGATCATTTATATAAAACAGTGAGACATCAGACTATGATTCTAATGAAAGACACATTACTTTCTTCTCATACCTTATTACTTAGTCCAGTGCCTGGCACATAGTAGTTGCTTAATAGATGTTTATTGGCTGACAGTTGTTCATTATACTGACTTTTAATTACTTGTGCTTCCTTTTTTGTGTACAAGTTATATGTCTTTCTCCCTGATGCCGCCAGGAAAATGTAAGGTCCTTAAAAGCAAATATTGTTTCATTTTTGTCTTTACATCTCCAGGACCTATATAGTGCCTGGAATTCAGAAGGTATTTAATAGATGTTTGTTGAATTTAATTTAATTAGGTGGGAATTTAAGCTCAAAGACAAATATACCAACAAGCTTTCCTATTCTGGATAAGTCATTTATCCACTTTGTGCCTCAGTTTCCTCATGCATAAAATGAGGGGATTAGATACATTGTTCTCTAAGGTCCCTTCCAGCTCTAACTATATGATCCTATGATAATTGTTCAAATATCCTCATTCAATGGAGAAGTTTAGTTTTACTATAAAACCTTAACCATCAGATCACATTGCACAGCAAAGAAAGAAAACCATATTTTTGAGTTATTCCAATAAGTCTTTTGAATGCTAAGTTAAAGAAAAGTCTCAGTCATGAATTTGAAGAGATCCACAGAGACGCATAGAAAAAAAGAGACTTCAACTATTAAAAATATTCTCCCAGGAGATAAAATAGCAAGAGTATCCCCAAATCTAAGATCTCAGGTGTAGAAAGTCCTGTGTAGAACAGGTGAAACTCTGCTCTAAATAGTTATCTCCAAAAAATACACAAGGCTCCATAGGGGTCATAAAAGTGCTCCCACAGGCTCCATTTCTCATGTCCTCATCAAATTATATAGTAAGTTGGCTGCAAACAAAACCAATTTTTTATTTTTTCTTAATTATATGTAAACAAAAAATGTTGACACTAAAAAAAAAGTGAATTTCCAATTCTCTCCATTCCTCCAGCACCTCTTACACTCATGAAAATGCAAGCAATTTGATGCAGATTATACATGTGTAATCATGTCAAACATTTCCATATTAGCCATGTTGCAAAAGAAAATGCAAATCAGAAAAAAACAAGAATAATAAAGGAAGCAAAAAAGAAAGGATGCTTCGAACTGCAGTCAGACTCCATCAGTTCTTTCTCTGTAGAAGAATAGCATTTTGTCATTATAAGTCCTTCAGAATGGTCTTGGATCTTTGTATGGTATCTTGTACCATATTGTACCATTGTACCTTGATGTCATGGTCCTCTTTGAGAACGAAGGACAAACACAGCAACAACCAGATCATAGTATGGCTGAGAATAGATAAGTCATTCACAACTGATTATCACATAATATTGACGTTACAATGTTTTCCTGGTCTGATCATTTCACTTTGCATCAATTCATGTAGGTCTTTCCAGTTTTTTCGGAAATCATCCTGCTCCTCATTTCTTATAGCACAATAGCATTGCTTCACAATTACATACCACAACTTGTTCCGCCATTCCCCAATTGATGGGCATTCATCAATTCTTTGCCAACATAAAAAGAACTGACATAAACATTTTTGTACATACAGATCCTTTTCCTTTTTTATTTGATCTCTTTGGGATACAGCATTAGTAGTAGTATGGTTGAGTCAAAGAGTATGAACAGCTTTATAACCCTTTGAACATAGTTTTAACTCTCTCTTCAGAATGGTTGGGTCAGTTCACAACACTACCAACAGTGTATTAGTGTCCCTATTTTTCAACATCTCCTCCAACATTTGTCATTTTCCTTTTCTATCATATTGGCCAACCTGATAGGTATGAGGTAGTACCTCAGAGCTATTTTAATTCACATTTCTTTATTTAATAGTGATTTAGAGCATTTTGTCATATGAGTATAGATAGCTTTGATTTCTTCTTCTGAAAACTGCCTACACATATCCTTTGACCATTTCTCAATTGAAGAATGATTCATAGTCTTATAAATTTGAATCAATTCTTTATATATTTGAAAAATGAGGCCTCTGTCTCAGAAATTTGCTGCAAAACCTCCTTTCCCAGTTTCCTGCCTTCCTTCTAAACTTGGGTACATTGCTTTTGTTCATGCAAAACCTTTTTTATTTGATATAATCAAAATCATAAAATGATTTCAAGTCCTTATTATCTCTCACTTCTTGTAGAAAACTTCTACTTGACTCTCCTACATCCAAGCCATCTTTTGCACCACTGCCATATTAATTTTCACCAATTTACACTACTAGGCATATATCCCAAGGAGGATAAAAATAAAGATCCCATAGGCTCCAAAATATTTAGAACAACATTTATGGTGGGAAAAAAAACTGGAAACAAAGTAAATGCCCATTGATTGGGGAACAGCTAAATAAGTTATGGCATATGAATGTAATAGAATATTATTCCGCAGTAAGCTCTTGATAGATGCTTAGTGGAATTCAACATGTTGAAGATTCATAAAATCTGACCAAATTTTTCAATGTTCACACCCAGCCATCTTGACGTTTTGACTCCATCTCATGCTCAGTTTGCTCACCCAGAAAAAGAAACTATCCTACATATTCCAACCAGTTAAAGGGTTGAAAGGTAAAATAATAATTCCTCTTTCTTTCATAGACCCTGACATCTTGACAGCACAGTACAGACACTCACTGCCAGTGATTATAAGTATCTCAGATTTGCATGCGATGAAACAAATACTAGAATTAAAGTAGACCAGAGTACTGAAAACTTAAATGGCCATCATATTGCCCTATGTCCGAAGCAGAGACAGCTGTCCATCATTCCACCCCTGAGCAAAGGCCTTTAGATTTCTTGGGTTGACCTAGGAATTTTCTGAGGTTTTGAGTCACTCTGTTTGAGGTAAGAGGATGGTTTCCTGGACCTCATTCAGTTCAGAACCCCCTGGATAATCAAGAGCCTTAGAAATTATGAAGAGAACAGTGGTCATGGAAGTAAGTGCTATCTCCCTCTAGAGATCATATGATCATAAATTTAGAGTGAGTAGAAACCTAAGAAGGTTACTGAGTCCAACCATCTCACTTTAGAGATGAAGAAATTGAGGCATGAAGAGGATAAATGGCTTGTCCACAGTTATACAGCTAGAAAGTTTGTGAAGTAGGATTTGAATCCAACCCTTCCTGACTCCAAGTTCAGTACCCTATCCATGATGCCATGTCAAGATCATTAACCTCCCTCACAAGTATACTTTGGGTGAGTATTGCTCTCCAGCAAGTCACTGAACCAGACCAACTCCAAAAGTGTATGACACAGGAGGAAATCTAGAATCTCCTGGGAGGACCCTGTGGAAAATGCTTCCCTTTGAAGGCAGCTAGGTGGTGCAGTGGTTAGAGTGCTGGACCTGAAAGAACTTGAGTTCAAATTCAAACTCAGATTCTTAGTAGCTATGTGACCTTGGGCAAGTCACTTTACAAGTCACAGTTTCTTCATCTGATAACAGAGTTAAGTTCCTACCCCTCTTCTGGTTGTGGTGAGGTATACTAAAGCATTTAGCAGTGACTGGCATCTAATAAATGATATATCCATGTTAGTTATTATTTTTATTATTCATGAGCCAGGAAATGTTCTCTCCTACCTCATTTCTGCCTCTTGAAATCCCCAGCTCTCTTTAATGTTCCTTAGTTCAAGCCCTTGTCCTACTTCTCTCTATTGTTAGTTCCCCTCCCCCAATAACTTTCTATTAATTGTATGTATGTCCTGCATTTTCTTATCTATGAACCCATCATAACCCCCCAGAAAATGTAAGTTATTTGAAGGCAGGAACTAGACATTTCACTTCTGAATTCACATCATCATTGACTAACACAGAACTTAACACATAATAAATGCTTGCTGATCGACGGATGGATGGATTCATTGTAGACCAAGCACCCTGTCTGAAATCATCTGGAGTTTGCTCAAGGGCACCTGCCAGGATATTGTGTGGTCAAAGACGTGCCCAGTTGTTACAGTGCCATGTAAACAAACTGAGAATAAAACCTGGGTCTCTGTCTCCCCATTCTACTTCCTAACTATTGTTGAGGAAGGGAGAGAATGGTGTTTTCCATTCTTTTGAAGCTGTCTAAAGTAAACTAAATCATCGCTGAGATCCTTTTTGACAGAAATGAATCATTGTGAATACCCTTTCAAGCTCAGATTGATTTTTTCTATTCAAAATTCAAGTCACTCCAGTCAGTGGCTCTGGTCACTTCAGCAGTCAGGAAAGTTACAGCTAAATCACAACACAATGCCCAGGAGGGCATTAGTGTCTCTCACTTCTTTTCCCAGAGATTACTTGTAATCCAGCGCAGGAAACTTTCCCTCCCTCCAAAGGCGAATGAGCAGCTTTCCCCTTCCTTCCCTCCATATAGACAGGCAACAAAGCAAGGTGTGTGAACAACGTTCCTGTAGGCTGGCTCTTCTTATGACTCACTAAAGATGATTGATTCTGCTTCAAGAAGTCTGAGGTTTCTGAAAGGAGCATTCTAAAGCCGAGCGTGTTCTTCAAACCCCATCTTGTGGCTAAATGGAGATAATGCCATTAAGTCAAACCTCTTCTCCCTGGTTGTTTCCCCACTGAGAATTCTAAATGCTCAGGCCATACAGGCCTTGTTTTTCCTAAAGCTGCTCTGTACTTTGTGGCAAATTATAATGGCACCCCTCTTACAGAGAATAGGACATAACCTAAGAAATGCCAGGTAAGTTCTATCTTGGCATTAAGGGAAAGCAAACCAAAGAATAGTTTGCTACTGTTCAGTCATTTCAGTCACATCAGACTCTTCGTGACCCCTTTTGGAGTTTTCTTGGCAAAAATACTGGAGTGGTTTGACATTTCCTTCTCTTTTTACAGATATGGAAACTGAGGCAAGCAGGGTTAAGTGACTTGCCCAGGGTCGTACAGCTAATAAGTGTCTGAGGTCAAATTAGAAACTCAGGAAGATGAGTCTTTCTGACTCCAGGACTCACTTCACTTTGCCACCTAGCTGCCTCAGTCAATAGTAACTATTACTAGTATTAATGGTACAAGTAACATTAATTATTGCTAATATGCTAATAATTATGAATAGTTAAATTCATATGATAACTTTGATGTATATTTGAAAGGAATAGCATGTTGTACATGACAGGCTTGCAGTTTCAGGTGCCATCATGTTTTTTTATTGTACGGTGTTATAGAAGTGCTTCGTTTCTTCCCTGAATAGAAAATAAAATAAATTTTTAAAAATCAGTTATGGACACGTATAGTGCTTCAGCACTTTAGATGCTTTTCATCTGATTGGGGCCTCACTGCAGCCCTTTGAGGAAGGGACTGCTGGGTATCATGGTCTTCATTCGATAGATGAGGAAACTGAAATTCATAAAGGGTAAGTGATTGATAGGGTTGTGCCATGACACTCATGATGTCAGAGGCAGGATTCGAATCCAGCCCACTTCCAGTACTGTCCATCACATTCCTTCAAAAAGAATTAAGAGGCTGTTTGGGTTTGATTGTGGTGAAGGAACTGTTTTGTCTAGCTTTGCAGCAAAGAAGAAAAATCATATATGAAGAGACTATTGTCTAGGAAGGCTTTCCTGTGGAGAGCCCCAAGCTACTTCCCAATCCCATCATTCGAATAGACCTTGAAATTCTACTTTTTTTCTCTGAAAACCCATCATGGATTAATCTGAGGGGAGGCCCCAACTTCTTCGGGCTCTGCCATCAGGTCACATGCTTTCCATTGGCATTCTCCTTATTCCCCATTCTGGCTCTCAATACCTGAACTACAGCTGTCGTTAGTGCATTTATATGATGAGCACCACTGCACCACCTAGCTGTCTGGTACCTGTGGGTGGATTGTGTGATGATGGATTACATGAGGACTAGCCAAGATAAGTTCAGAGGGGCTCAAGATGCAGAATGAAGAATATTTTGGCTATAGCAATGGTAGGATATCTACAAAGTTACACAGGGATGACTGTCTGAGTCAGTAGAAGCAATTGATAAAGCAATAAACATTTATTAAGTGCCACTGAGTACCACACAGATGAAATTTTACATCTTTGAACCGTTAAAGTGCTGAAGAATATGGGTCTCAAGGGATTTAGAGCTAGAAAGCACTTTAATGATCAGCCAGTCTAACTTCCTCATTTCACAGATGACAAAAATTGAGGGCCACATAATTGATTTGTCTGAGATCACATATAACTCCAAATTTTTGACTTCAAATTTGGTGTTCTGTTCTCCTCCAAGAGTGAGGAACCTGCACCCTCAAGGTCACATGTGGCCTTCTAGGTCCTCAAGTGCAACCCTTTAACAGAATCCATACTTCACAGAACAAATCTCCTTAATAAAAGGACTGTAAAACTTGGACTCAGTTAAAAGGCCACACCTGAGGACCTAGATGGTTACATGTGGCCTCGAGGCCATAGGTTCCCCACCCCTGTGATCTATACCATGCTGCCCATTCCATTTTGATATATGGACAATATAGATATTATGTTTGGTATGGGGTATTTGGTTGAGAAGATGGGATACTGGCCCATTGCCAGTATATGAATATTCTGATATAGGATCATTTGCCCTTTTGGACTCTCAGACTGAAATGGGCAGCATGCAGAGGGTAGTGATATATCAGATGCAAAACTGCATGTTGACTTTGCAGATGAAAGCAAGAAAGACTCAGAAGCACATAATGGGGACCAGGAATGTTTGTGTTGCCTTATCATGGTCAGTATTAGATCCTTACCAGATCATCAACAGACTCTGGGAGCACTTTTCAACACTGAGATTCCAAGGAGAGGTCAAAGCAGATCAAAGCTCAAATTCTGAAGTATAGTTCCCTAGGACCATTCCAATGCAGCTAAAACTGCAAAGAAAAAAAATTATTGAAAATTTATACAAAGTTCTCAGATCTTGAGGTGGATAATTTGTTGTCAGGTGGCACAGTAGATAGAGTTCTGTGCCTAGAGTTAGAAGGACCTGAGTTCAAATTCCATCTCAGATATTTACTAGTTATATGACCCCGGGCAAGTCACTTAACTGCTTGTTGTCTCAGTTTCCTCATCTGCAAAATGAGAATAAAGAATAACACATACCTCTCAGAATTATGATGAGGATCAAATAAGATGCTAATTGTAAAGCACCTGGTACATAGTAGGTACTATATAAATGTTAGCTATTATTATTGTTAATGTAGTCAGTTCCCTTTCATAAGGATTCAAGAAAACTAAAACAAAACATTGAATGTCTGGGGGTCAGTCTCATTCCCAAAACCATGCTCCTATTAACAGGCAAGAGACAGGTAGTCTTCATCGCTAATAAGGGTTTTTAATCATGGAAGAAGCTGGGTCAAAGGAACAAGTAGAATATACACTCTGTTACATGTAAGTAATGTTTCTGCTTTTATTACTTCTATATCTAATCCAAATAAAGTAAGATAATGTGGAGGATCTCAACTGTTAAATGAAATTAGACACTAGTCATAGCACCTCTACCCACTGCATGATCAATATTTTATCCAGTTTATCTGTATGTCCTCTCCATGTTTGTAGCAATATTGTTCTTGAGAGCAGGAGCTATATCTGGTTAACGCATGGTATAAAGAGTATTTAGTAAAAGGCTCTACAGTAATTGGCATTAATGAATACTTTACAAGGGTAGTGATGAAGAGTTGTCTGAATTATCTGTTTTGGAGATTATCAAACTGAAATAATAAAGGAGGTATATGAGAAATTTCAAACTCAGTAAATATCTGATTGGTTAAAAAGAGCACATGGAATTTAGGTTTTGTCTAAGCACCAAAATTGTTAAATGCTCCCAGAAGCCACCAAAAGAAGTTACCTATTTTCCTCTGTAGATTTTCAGAAATAGAATAATTTCTTATATCAGGATTAGGAATGAGGACAAGAAATTAGCTACATAGACAAAGTGAATTTTTAATACCCTATCTAGCTTGAAAACTCTATGATATAATGGATTATAAAATTACAGATACCTGACACTTATTCTTTCAAATACTAAAGAAAAATGCACCTCAGACCCAGAAAGAATGAAGTATTCTAAGTGATTGTATATTTGTTTTATTTCTGCCAATGTTGTCAGTATGTGAAATAGTCCACATTCAGACTTTAGCTGTGGCAGCTGGCTAGCTTTTGGTCTCCCATCCCTAAATCTTCCTCACACTGAAAGTTTCCACAACAAAGACCACAGCTAAGGGAAAATTAGTAAAGACTGTTGATGTCCCCTATCTTTAGTGACAAAATGTAAAGGGCCTTTAGATGACAATTAAACAGGTTAATCCAAGATGTCTTACTTATCTCACTTTTCATCATTACCTCTTTCTCAGCTGGTGAAGTCACTCATCACTCCCTCAATTTTGAAGAGTCCCTGTCTCTGCAGCTCAGGCTGTGCTTGTACAGACAAAGGGATGTGGAGTCTTGACAAAAATCCAGATGATGTGATCCCCAGAGATGGCCAAACCAGAGAAATCAGATCTGAAAATGGTTTGGGGGACAGGGCGGCTGTGGAGGGGAAGGCTGCTACATTTGACTGCTGAGAATGTCCAAATCAATCATAAAATTGTGAAATCCCCTCCTTTTCTGTGAGCTGTGAAGACATTAAGTTCTTACATTCTTATGGCACAGCCTCAGGGTAACATTTTCAGTGCCTTTTGGAGCCAAAAAGATTCTTCCAATACTATTGACACATGTCCCATCCTGAGGCTAGAAATAATGAATTACACTTTTTAAGGCTACTTCTCTAGTCTTTCAAGGAGACCTTAAATAATTTTGAAGGAACTATTTTTATCTTCTTTTGCTGTCTATTTTAACAGCTTTAATTAAATCATCTGTTTATATCATGCTAATTTGCCAAACAATAAAAAGACCAGTTGTAGCTGATTAAAAATACTGACATGTTGGTGATTGTGACATTAGTAATTATTCTCAACTTCCAATCCATGTAAATGTTGTCTTTATTCGTCATTTCCCACATTTAATATACTATGTCTACTCAAATTTCATATTTTTGGGGGGTATCATTTTTTCTCTTGCTAATATCAAGAAAACATTAGTTTTAAAGGATGGATTCGAGAAATATTAAATTTTTTTAATATGTAAATATATTGATTTGTGGAAATGTCATTTTTACTCACTAAAGTAAAATGTTGATTACAGCATTCCTTCACCTCCTTCCTCTAAATATGTAAATATGTGGATGTATTTGAGGTCAACTTTGACTTTTGAACCTTGAAGTTAGAAGTAGGGGTAATAGTTCAAATAACAAGGAATCAGTTTTCCTGAGTATTTATATAATAGATCGTAGATAATGTTTAACACTCATAGTAAAGAGCATTGATCTACAAAATTAAGGTCTATAATACATTGGGAATCTCAGGCACAACTAAGAGAATTCATTTCAAACAACTTTTTTTAATTGACTCTGTTCTTATTACTGTTCTATGTTACCTTATGTTGTAAGATTGTAAGAATTAAGACTGTAGTCTAATTTATGTATAGATCTTCCTCAGAACCTTGTTTTGCATTTAGTGGATGCTCCATAATTATTTGTTGAATTGAATTGTGAGAAATGAAAATGAAATATTATAACTATTCCTTATCTTTAAGAAGCTTTCAGCCTTGTTGGTGACATAAGACATATACACAAAAAACATTAGCTTTGCTTCCATTCAGTTCCATTCAACAAATACTTAAGAAGCACCCACTGGATGCTAAGCTATGGAGATGAAAAATGACAATCCCTGTTCCCAAGGATCTTGCAATAAATGGAGGATAGGAAGGGATAAGACATGCACATGAGGGAGTATTAGGATATATGGCAGATAGAATGTGATAAGGGCAAAGAAGAAGTCTAAGCCTATATGTTGTAAGAACCAAATGCTATAAGAAATTTTGTGGACGAAGAGATCCCTTTCAGCTGGGGGAATCAGCGAAGATTCTTCTTGTTTGTCTGTCTGTTTGTTTGTTTGTTTTGTGTTTTTTGTTTACTTGTCTTTTTTTTCTTTTCTTTCTGGGGGGAGGAGTGACATGAGAAATTTCCGTAAAGAAATGACAGTTTCAACATATGAGGAAGCTTGAGAAATAGCCTACATAAATGCACCCTGTATGCATGTGTGTCTGCCAGGGCTCTATTCTAGATCTTCTATTCTCTCTCTAAACTATCTTGGCGTCTCATTATCTCCCACATGGTTTAAATTTCACTTCTATACAAATAATTACCAGATCTATATATCCAGCTTTAGTCTCTCTCCTAACCTCTGGACCTACATCAAAGAATGAACATTTCTGACTGGATATTTCGTAATTATCTTGTGTGCAACATGTCCAAACTAAAACTCATCAATTTTCTCTCAAAATCTTCTCATTTTTATAATTCTCCTTTTTCTGTCAAGATTAACACAATGCTTTCAGTCACTCTGATTCACAACCTGAGTCATCTTTGACTCTTCCTACTCCATCATCCTTCCTATGTATTCAGTCACCAAATCTTGCCAATTGTACCTCCGCAGTGGTTGGCACATAGTAGGTTTTTCATAAATGCTTGTTGACTGACTGACATCTGTCTCTTGCTCTTTTCTCACACAACCATCAACATACTTCAGATATTTATGACTTCAGACTATTGCAATATCCTCCTGATTGGCTTCCCAGATTCTAATCTATCCCCTCTCCAATTCATCCTCCACATACTGGTACATTGATATTCTTGAAAAATAGATCTAATCATGGCATTCCTCTCTTAACAGAACTTTAGTGGCTATTACCTCTAGGGTGAAACATAAACTCCTCTGAGTGATGCTTGAAGTCTTTCACAAACTGGCCCCAGTTAGATTTGGAGTCAAGTATCCTGCCTTAGATAGATATCTGACCCTGCGAAAATTACTTAATTTCTCTCAGTCTCAATTTCCTCATCTTTAATATGGGGATAATAATAGTACTGACCTAGAAATAGTCATGGGAATTGAATTAACATACGTAAAGCACTTTGCAAATCTCAAAGTGTTACATAAATTAACTATTATTATCATTATTATTATTTATAAATAATTCTATATTCTAAATAAACTCTCCTGCTTACTATCCCCTGAACATAATATTCTTTCATCTCCATGCTTTTGGACGGGCTGAGCCCCACACTAAAACATCCTTTCTCTCCCTACCATTCCCAATGTATAGAATCCCTAGTTTCTTTCAGATTTCTGCTAAAATGGTAACTCCTACAAGAAGCCTATTGTAGTCCCCTTAATTGCTAGCACTTCACCTTGGAATTAATTTTGTACATATTTTTATTTGCTTATACATGCAGCTATTGTTTCTATATAATAGAATGTAAGCTCTTTGTGGGTAGGGATTATTTCATTTTGGCTTTCCTGTCCCCATATCGAGCAGAGTGCTGCATAGTAGGTGATTTTCTTTTTAAATGCTTTGCAGTGAAGATGCCATGGAGGTAATCAGGAGAGCCTACAATCAAGCTGATGAATACTTCCCCATCAAACAATCTGATTAGACTATAGGATTGGATCTTCATCAAAAGGGGCACCTCCCATGGAAACAGACAAGTGCCTGAGACCCTTGTTAAGAGGGACACAGGGGATACTTAGGATTGGTCTAAGTGACTGGAACTGCCTCTGAGATGATTGAAGACTTTGAGTCAATAGGGACAGACTGATCAGAGGAGCTTAAAAGAGAGCTTCAGAATTAATCACTCCTTTTCCTTCTTGTCTCTTTTATGTTGTCCTTCTCTTAGACTTCGAGGCTGTCATGAAACAAGGGTGATAAAGCTGAAAGAGAGAAGGCATTTCTCTTTATCCCTCTGGCAAAAGAGCAAAAGAAGCATGTGGAGAGGGCCCATTCTCACCCTAGAGAGCATAAGAGGCAAAATTTCTGGCTTCCAGTTCCTTTCTTCCTTATTCTGCTTTTTCTGTTGCCTTTCCTGAGTCCATGTCAGAAACCTTGAAATCTTTGTCAGAAATCTTGAGAATGGACATTCCAGCCTTGGGGTATACTTTATAAGTAATCCTGAGTTTGAAAGTTCACAAGTTGAAGAGTTCCTGAGTTCAAGAATAGGGGACTGGATAGGGGAATAGGAGGGAAATTTCCTTAATACCTGCAGGGGGGTTTTTGGGGGGTGGGAGAGAAAGATACGGGATGCATCACAGAGCTCTGAAACTGCAGAACTAAAGTCATGTTTTTAGGGGCCAGGAAATCTGGCCTTCTCAATCCTCCATTATACTTCTGTGAGTTACTTAGACAATGTATATGTAAAATGAATATCAAATATTTGCTCGATAGTCCCACAAAGGGCCTTTACCTTCTGAGGAAGTCTAAAGAATTTAATAGGTTATGTTAGTATTTTACATTTCTACATTTAAAGTCCACAGTCTTCTGAGTCTATGAATCATAAGTAGTTGTGTGGAAATTAAAATAAAAGATATCACATTTCTTATATCAACATTGTATATTAAGTATGTTTGTGAGAGGGCACTCTGTTACCCATATTTGGAAAGACTTAAACATTAGCCATACCTAAAATGACTTGGGAAATTTCTCTTCAATTTCTAGGTTAGCGGTAATAAGCAAAAACAAAAAACGGGGGTGGGGGGACGGGGGAACAGCCTTAGGGAATGAACAGGGATCTAGGTGAGCCCAGAGTCCTTGCAAAGATTGTGGGACACAGGCACAAGAAGGGAAGGGAATGGAACACAATGAAAGGGAAGACCATCAAGCGCATAGATGATGGAATTAGCCTTAGTGCAAAGTAGGAATAGCTCCTCTTCTGTGGCAAAGAAAGAAAAAGAAAGCAAATAATGATATTGAGAAGTATTGAGTGATAACTATGAGAGACTAAAGTAACTTACACTAGATGGGATCACTCTTCCTAATGAAATGAGAGGTTTATCTGCTTTAAGTTCTGAGTAAGAAAGAAGAAAAGGTTTGAAACAGATGCTGCTCAAAGTAAGACGGAGTCAGTAAGGACTGTTGAGTCAATCAGTTGGAGAGGGGGTGCAATTGAATTGTAAAACCTAAATTTTTAGAGGATGAAGTCAGCCCAATTTTGTGGAGTTTTTCCAGCAACACATTAGTCCTAGAACAGGAATGGAGAAATCAATTTTCTCAATAGAGTAGGAAGTGAGGTCATCTGGTTTAGAATAGCTGCTTTGGGGAATGTGATTGGAAGTGATTCAGAGATGAAAATCAGAAACCATAAGACACTATCATTAAATAACAAGTTTAGCCATATCAATTATAGGAGTTCAGAAATCCAATGTGGACTGAGGTGCCTGGTGAAAGCTTCATTGAAGACATGCTGTTTGAGAGGGGCCTTGAAGAATAAATAAGATACATAGACACATAAAAATTAAATATAGAAAAATCCCCACTCTCATATGTAAAAATACTGTATTTACAATTCCTTTCTAAAGGAAATTAAACAAAAAGACCCTAGAATACTTGACCAGGGCATTTTTGTTAGAAAATACTCGTTAAAGGCTCGTTTGAAGGCTCTTAAAGGCCCAAGTCCTACACTATAGTTAAAGTTGAGCTGTTTTCCTGTCCATTCAAAACCTCAATTTTCTGGGTTTGATATCTTAGACTTTTCAATAATAGAAAATGGAAAGTTGGTTACAGAAAGTAGTTACTTAAAGAAGAAGCTGCCAATAACAGACTTCTGAAGAGCAACTACTGTATATCATCTTTTAAAATGGATAAGTAAGCAGTCAAAAGAAAAAATATATTGAAAAGGAAATTACTAACTCAATTGAGAGGATAGACCCAGGTAGGTCAAACTGTTTTTGTCATTCTCTATAATGCCAGTAGATATTGCTGGTAAGAAGCCCAGCTATTTTCCCCATATACAATGGCTTATAAGAGCTTCCTAAAATGTAATTTTAATAGTAGCAGGGATTATCTTTTTATCTGCTAAGCAAACAAGATGAAATTATGTCAGCACAAGTCTCTACAGACAATGTATGTCAAGAAGATAAATTACATAATTTATATTTGCATTCTTTTGCATTTTTAATATTGTTATATTCTTTGCATTTATAATTGTATTTGCAATTTAAATATTTGAATTCCTTTTTAATTTCAGTGGGGAAAAGTGACATGATATAATTAGAGATGCATGGATATGGGACACCAACTGACCCTCTTATTCTTCCTTTGCTGCATTCAAATAATTCTTTCTTTCCCATGGGTTCTCCACAACAACCTCAAACACACACCCCCAATGTATTCTTAAACCAAGTTATTACTAACCATGAAATACAACTATTTTTTTTTGACCATCATAATGGGTATACCTAGCTGAAGAATGGCAAAATTCTATAGCTTTGTTGAATGTTTCAAGGATAGGGCTAGGTCGTTGATGTTTGGTGAGTTGAAATGCAACCAAGTGGATCCAAGCCAAAGAAATATTCTCGGGACACTAGACCTTATTTTGAAGAATATACCAATAGGGTTACCTTTTCCTGCTATGGTTATGGCATAGCTTACCGAGAGGAGCAAGTCTTATGCCTAGCCAGCAGGCTGCTCGTCCTCCTGTGGAGCTCACGAGTAAAAGAATGGGGTGGGAGAGCGGATCAGTGAAGCAACTCTGATTTATTCAAGCAAGCACTCTGATTATATAGTCTCTGCCAGCTAGCCCAGTGAACCATGGTAACACACATAAACAAACCCGAAACTATAGAAATGAACACAAGCTGGAACTATAGTGACAACAACAAACCAGGGGTGGGGCCGTCCCTTCCAGCGCCATCTTGTTCACCCTTCCCTGCTCCAGACTCAGTTTACCTGATGTCCATCAGTGTGGCATCCCAGATGGTGTGGCGGTCAGCGCCCCTTAACATTTTCCCATCCAGAGTCTTCCCACCAGCAATAACTCTGGTCCCTGGGGCAGTAGCCCAGGCTAAAGCATGTAAGTGCTAGTCAAGAGACACCACTGGACCAATGCTGACATCAGAATAGCCCATAGGATCAGAACCACAACTGAATTTTGTCTTTCAGATTATACTCCTTTAGAATAGTGATGGTCTCATTGTTTGTAGTTGTACCCTCATTGCCTAGTTCAGTATCTGGCAATGTTGGCCCTTAATAAATGCTTGCTGGTTGAGTAACTGGATCTATAATGTTCTTCATGTTCACAGTATATCACTCTATCCATGCTTACTCATCCTACCTTTGTCCATCTTCACCCCATGGGCTTTAGAACCTTACATTAGATTTCCTGATGCTCCATTATTGTCAATGGAACATGCAATATATCTATTGTTTATCCTTTTACCTCACTATATGACTCAACAATATTTTTTCCAGTTACACAATTTCTTCCCATCACTCCTCCTATGCAATGTTTTGTCGGTAACCAGTAAAAACTACTCCAGCCTCTCTACTGACTTTTGGGTGATCTGTAACTTTAATTTTTCAGATTGTAGTGTTCCTTGACTTGAAGTCATATATCATCAGAAGACTGTTGATGTTAAAAAGATGAATCTTTCTTTCAGGGAGGAGCTTGAGGGCACTAAAATTATGAGTTCTTGGCTCATAGTCTGCCTCTTCTTCAAAACTCCTGCTCTTACGCTGATTTATCATTTATGCTGATGCTCCTTCAAACATCTTAACCTTTCAGTTCCTATCTCCTCAAATGTTATGATCAACTCTTACCTTCTGCTTTAGCCTCACAAAAGGATGGTCAGATCCTAGATCTCAGCATTACTCATGCATGTTGCACTTCTATTATGAAAAACTGACATTCAAAAAATCTAATTAAAACCTATCATTCCTATCTCTACCTTACCTCTTACATATTTTTTTATTATTATTTTCACTTAATCTAGCAATCCTTCCACCTTTTAGTGCCTTCTCAGGTCTTGCAAGATACCAGCCCTGTATTAATCTCACCATCCACTTTCTCCAAATTTACTTATATGCTAGGGAACAGAGATGGAAAATATCAGGCAGCTAAGCTATTTGGGTCCACTAGGAATTGTTTTTCAACATCAACTAGACCTTCACTTTTTCAAAAGAATCCTTTTACTCCTCCATAACTGATTCTTTATCACACTTCCTGCAGCAGTCTTTCCTAATATTCTTTTCTCAAAATTCCCCCATTTCAAACACAGTATGTCCAAATTAAAACTCACGCTCTTTCCCCCAACATTTATCCTTCTTCCAAAACTTTGCTATTTCTGCCAAGACATCGTCAGCTTTCCGGCCATGAAAGTTCACAAGTTCAGTACCAGCCTTAAATTCTCAGTCTCCCTTGCCCCACACATCAAATCAGATGTTATCTTCTTCTTTCTACTTCCACAACTCAGGTCAAGTGCTTTTTCTTAAGTGCATTCCTGACCTTTATACTCTCCTCATCAAATTCTAGTTGCTCTCCACTCCTCAGAACTCTTTTTGCTTGGCTTTTAAAGCCATTCATGACCTGGACTCAAACCACTTACATTATTCTCTTTATGGCATGCTAGAGTCCAGTCAGACTGGCCTTCTTGCTTTTTCTCTCACACGACACTTAATTTCCCATTGCCATGCCTTTATACTGACTGTTTTTTCATGCCTAGAAAACACTTCTTCCTCCTCTGTGATTCACAGAATCCCTTTATTTCTTCAGGATTCAGCTTAAGTTCTGCCTTCTATATAAAACCTTTCCTAATTTCCCCGATGCTTGTGCCCTCTCTCCCAAAACTACCTTACATTTATTCTGTTAAACCCATACATATAGAACATATATATGTTCTGTGTATATTTGTGCGTACTTATATCCATATATACATGTGTATATATTGTCTATATATCTATATCTACATTCCTCCCCCAGTAGAATGCAAGTTCTTTGAGGACTGATGATTTTTGCACTTATATCTCCACTGTCTAGCATGGTACCTGATACGTTGTACTTGGTAAATGCTCCTTGGTTGATTTATTGATTGCTAAATGCATTATGTGATTTCCCAAAGGCAATATAACCTTCGTTCTTCTTCCATTCAATCCTGCATCCAATTCATTGTCCATCCATACTGTCTGTCAGTCCAGGAATATGAAGTTATGGTCCCAACTCTATGGATTATCCATCTAATTCTATACCATATTCTGGAAAATGATTATTTTCATGCACTTGATTTTTTCTATGTAGACAGTTCAGCTGAACTCTTCAGAATAATTATGAATATCATTTAGGAGATTCTTCGATGTTCTTTGGTCTGATGCAATGAGCACAGTCTAATCCACAAACAAGAACATGTGTAGGACTTTGTAATTTATAGGAAAACCTTTTTATATCCAGACTTGGTGCTTGACATCTTCCATTGTAGTGACAAATACTTTTGGCAAGCATATATTTCCCTCGTTTTTGCTGTATTTGAAGTTAATAATCAAAGTGTCATAGAACAAAGTTATCTATATTGTAAATTTTTCAAGGAATCATATATGAATTTAACATGTTCATGAGAAACCTTTTTGGAGGAGACCCCAAAGACTCTACCATATCAGAAGTTTTTTTTTTTTAGGGTCAATAAACACAGTGGGATCTATTCTCTGAATCTTTCAGTCAAATGTGTGACTATCAAAATGTAGTCCAAATTGTGGCCTGCTTGTGCCCTTTGTATACTTGCCATCATTCTGCCATCAATCATACAGATAATCAGTCCTGAAACTCATAAAAAAGTAACCATAACCAACATTTATAATCCAGTGCCCCAGGTAAGAACAATCACCATTTTGTTAATGCCAAAGTTTTAAATAAATAATCCTTGTAAAGCTTTTTTTTAAAATTTTATTCTCCTTAGGCACTTAAGTATAAACTCAACAGGGGCTTTCTGTGTCTTAAAGTCCTTTGCTTGGCTTGCAGCATTTTCCATTTCCTTCCTTCCTATCAATAAGACCTGCAACCTATGTTCTGTCAGTTTTGGAATTCAGTATATCTTTCTTATTCACATCTCTTTCTTCACTTATGCTCTCACATATTCTCATCAATTCCCTTCACTTCTGCAGTTTCTATTTTGGGTTGATATTTCTCAAGCCTACCTCACTCCATCTTCCTTTCTTTTCTTTTCTAGTTTGGCCTATTTCTAGAACTGTCACTTAGATATATTTTTTTAAATATTTCAGCACCATCTCCAACTTGATATGTTTCAAATTGGAGGTTTCAAATATAGGGACATCTCTTGAGGTTAAACTAGTCTCATAAATACTGATACTGAAATGGACCTTAGAGGTCATCAGGTCTTAGTATTGCATGCTGAGTATTAGTGCATAGAACCTATAAGTCAGCAAAGCAGGTAAAGATGCAGGTATAGTAGGTGTCCCCAGGTTACCTTGGGAATTTAACACCTAGTTAATCAGCCAATTAAGCAATTAAAAAGTAATTATTGAGCAGTTACTATGTGCCAAGTACTATACTACAAATACAAAGACAAAAATAAAACAATCCCTACTCTCAGGAAGCTTAAATTCTGATGGAGGAGATAACACGTACATATGTAGATATACACAAACCTAAACCACTAAGGTAACATTGGAAGAAGGCACTAGGAGTTAGGGTTACCAGGAAACTTGTGAGCTTATTATTGGTGTGGGGTTTTTTTTGTTTTTGTTTTGCTTTGTTTGGAGGCAATTGGGGTTAAGGGACTTGTTCAGGGTCACATGACTAGTAAGCATCTTAAGCTGAATTTGAACTGAACTCCTCCTGACTTCAGAGACAATGCTCTATCCACTGCACTACCTCACTGCTCCTATGAACTTACTTTTGAAGGAAAACGGATTTCAAAAGGCAAATGAAAAGAGGAATCACATTCCAAGCATCAGAGACAGCCAGTGCAAAGCTACAGAGATGGGAGATGGCATATACTTTGTAAAGAATTACCTAGGGGGGCAGAGCCAAGATGGCGGAGTGAAAGCAACGACTCACCTAAGCTCCTGGACAAACTCCTTTGGATATCTCTGAAAGGAGAATCTGACCAAACTTTGGAGGTGTGGAATCCAGTGGGTGACGGACTTTGACAGATTCAGAGCCCAGGTTAGACTGGAAGGTCCACGGGAAGGATCTGTTCTGCGGGGGTAAGCCCCCAGCGCACAGCGCAGCATGGTCAGCGCAGCAGGGTGGAAGGGACCTGAGAAGGCCGAGAGTGGCAGGCGAAACCAGCGGAGCAAGAGACAAGCCAAACCGAGCCGGTGAGAGCCGCTGAGAACCAGATATCAGCGCAGCAGCCCTTCAAACCTTCAGCCTGAAGACTAAACTTCGGTAAGTCACCTACTTGAACTTCCGGGAGCCAGGATGGCGGAGTGATCAGTAAATGCTCTCTCCTCCCCTCTGATGACCGTGAAAGAACCATAAAATATTTCCCCAGATAAATCCTGGATCAGCGGGAACAGCAGAAGGGGGCAAATAGTCTCATAACACCAGAGGCTAGAAAAATAGCAAAGGGGAATTCTTCCTACTGTGGCAGAGGCAATCTGGAAGGACAGATGACCCAGGGCAGAGAAAATTCGCACTGAGACCCAGCGCCGGGAGACAAGCCCCAGGAGGGGCGGGAACATGCATTAGCATCTAGGTGTGCCCCAGCCCTTCAGGGGAAAAGGGAAGACAATAAAAAAGCTGGGATCACCATCCCCTGACCTTACCTTTGCCTCAGGTCAGCTGAGGAGATCTCCTGAGACCAGAACACCCCTCCCACACACCTAACAAGCTAACCCCAGGGTTGATCTGGGAAACAAAAAACAAAAACCTACTTTTAGCCTCGACGCACATCAGCTCAACACAAAGATCTGTACCTTCTGACTGAAAGAACCAGAAGCTACAACACTCAGCCAACATCATGAATCAGAAAAAGCAGACGAAAAGTGAAAAAACCATAGAATCTTTCTATGGGGATAAGGACCAAAACACAAACACCAAAGAGGTCAGAGCTGAGACTGTACTTCCGTCTGAAACCTCAGCTGGGACTATGAATTTCTCGCAAGCACAACTAGATTACCTGGAACATCTGAAGAAGGATATAAAAGAAAAACTGGCCAATGATTTTAAAATCATAAAAAAAGAATTCACTGATGAGAACATCACTCTGAAAAGGAAAATTGAACAAATGGAAAAGGAAGTTCAAAAATTAACTGGAGAGAATAATTCCCTAAAAGGAAGAGTTAATCAAACGGAAAAGGAAACCCAAAACCTAATTGGGAAAATTGATCAAACGGAAAAGGAAACACAAAACCTAACTGGGAAAATTGGTCGAATGGAAAAAGAAGTACAAAAATTAAATGGAGAAAATAGCTCCTTAAAGGGAAAAATTGGTCAGATGGAAAAGGAGATGCAAAAGTTAACTGAAGAAAACACTACGATGAAGATTAGAATTGGGCAAGTAGAAATTAATGACTCAACGAGGCAACAAGAATCAGTCAAACAAAATCTAAAGAATGAAAAGATAGAAGAAAATGTAAAATATTTAATTGGAAAAACAACTGACCTGGAAAATAGATCCAGGAGAGAAAATTTAAGAATTATTGGCCGGCCAGAAACCAATGATGAAGAAAAGAGTCTGGACAATATCTTCCAGGAAGTCATCAAGGAAAACTGCCCAGAAGTACTAGTCCCAGAGGGCAAAATAGTCATCGAAAGGATCCACCATTCCCCTCCCGAAAGGGATCCCAAACTCAAAACCCCAAGAAATATCGTTGCCAAATTCCAGAGCTATCAAGTGAAGGAGAAAATACTACAAGCAGCCAGAAAGAAACAATTCAAATATCAAGGACATACAGTCAGGATCATACAGGACCTTGCAGCTTCTACATTAAAAGATCGAAAGAATTGGAACCCAATATTCCGTAAGGCAAAGGAGTTGGGACTTCAACCAAGGATCAACTACCCAGCAAAGTTCAGCATAACATTTCAGGCAAGGAGAAAGTTATTCAACGAAATAAGGGATTTCCAGAGCTTCCTGACCAAAACACCAGAACTCAATAGACAATTTGATCTTCAAATGCAGGTCTCCAGAGAATCATAAAAAGGTAAACAGGGGGGAAAAAACAAAAACAAAAACTTGCTACTCAATTAGGGCAAACTGTTTACCTCCCTATAAGGGAAGATGATACCTGTTAATCTTGAGAACTGTGCAGCTATTATGATAAAAGGGATATATGTAGAGGGAACGGGCATAAAGTAAATGATGTCATGGCAAAAATATGATTTAAGTATGAGAAGGGAATGTAATAGGAGGTGTGGAAAGGGGGAAGCAGAAAATGGCAAATTATATCACAGGAAGAAGTACAAAACCATAGTAGAGGGAAGGAGGGGAGGGAGATGAGCATTGTTTGAGAGGTACTCTCATCTGATTTGTTCAAAGGAGGGAACAATAACCTTAAGCAGATAATCCTAACTAGCTCTATAGGTAGTAGGAGGGGAAGGGGGAAGAAAGGGGAGGTGGCTAAAAGGGAGGAAAGAAGCAATAAGAGTAAAGGGGAGTAAAAGGGAGGGGGCTAAAAGAAGGAGGGGAAGGCTGCAGAAGGAGGGGGAGAAAAGTGAATACTATTGAGGAGGGGAAGGGAGACAAGAGAGCTAAAAGCACAAATGGTGGGAAAGAGGTTGGAGGGAAATACACAGATTGTAATCATAACTGTGAATGTGAATGGAATGAACTCTCCCATAAAACAGAGACGGATAGCAGAATGGATTAAAAGCCATAATCCAACAATATGCTGCTTACAAGAAACACATTTGAAATGGGGGGATACACATAGGATAAAGGTCAAAGGATGGAGCAGAATATATTGTGCTTCAGCTCATGTAAGAAAGGCAGGAGTAGCAATCCTAATCTTAGACAAAGCAAAAGCAGAAATAGATCTAATCAAAAGGGATAAGGATGGAAACTATATCCTGCTAAAAGACACCATAGACAATGAAGCAATATCATTACTAAACATGTATGCTCCAAGTGGTATAGCATCCAGATTCTTAGAGAAGAGGTTGGGGGGAGTTGAAGGAAGAAATTGATAGCAAAACTATACTAGTGGGGGACCTCAACCTCGCCCTCTCTGAACTCGATAAATCTAACCTCAAAATAAACAAGAAAGAGGTTAAGGAGGTAAATAAAACTCTGGATAAGGTAGATATGACAGATCTTTGGAGAAAATTAAATGGGAATAGAAAGGAATATACCTTTTTCTCAGTGGTACATGGAACATTTACAAAAATTGACCATGTACTGGGACATAAGAATCTCACAATCCAGTGCAGAAAGGTAGAAATAATCAATGCATCCTTTTCAGATCATAATGCATTAAAAATTACATGTAATAAAAGGCCATGGAAAGAGAAACCAAAAATCAATTGGAAACTAAATAATCTAATTCTAAAGAAGGGTTGGGTTAAAGAAGAAATCATAGAAACAATCAACAATTTCATTCGAGAGAATGACAATAGTGAGACAACATACCAAAACTTATGGGATACTGCAAAAGCAGTTATTAGGGGAAGTTTTATATCTCTGAATGCTTACATAAATAAAATAGAGAAAGAGGAGATCAATGACTTAGGCTTGCAGCTGAAAAAGCTAGAAAAAGAACAAATTGAAAATCCCCAAGTAAATACCAAATTAGAAATACTGAAAACCAAAGGAGAGATTAATAAAATTGAAATTAAGAAAACTATTGAATTAATAAATAAAACCAATAGTTGGTTTTATGAAAAAACTAATAAAATTGATAAACCTTTGGTCAATCTGATTAAAAAAAAGAAAGAAGAAAACCAAATTACTAATATTAAAAATGAAAGGGGTGAACTCACCTCCAATGAGGAGGAAATTAAAACAATAATTAGAAACTACTTTGCCCAACTTTATGCCCACAAATTCGATAATCTAAACGAGATGGATGAATATTTTAAAAAATGCAAATTGCCCAGATTAACAGAAGAGGAAGTTGAATACTTAAACAACCCCATCTCAGAAAAAGAAATTGAACAAGCCATCAATGAACTCCCTAGGAAAAAATCTCCAGGGCCAGATGGATTCACAAGTGAATTCTATCAAACATTTAAAGAACAGTTAATTCCAATACTACATACACTATTCTTGAAAATTGGGGAAGAAGGAGTCCTCCCAAATTCTTTCTACGATACAAATATGGTTTTGATACCCAAACCAGGAAGAGACAAAACAGAGAAAGAAAATTATAGACCAATTTCCCTAATGAATATAGATGCAAAAATTTTAAATAAGATTTTAGCAAAACAAATACAGCATCTTATCACAAGATTAATACATTATGATCAGTAGGATTCATACCAGGATTACAGGGCTGGTTCAATATTAGGAAAACTATTAGCATTATTGATCACATCAACAACAAAGCTAACAAAAACCACATGATTATCTCAATAGATGCAGAAAAAGCTTTTGACAAAATACAACACCCATTCCTACTAAAAACACTGGAGAACGTAGGAATAAAGGGAACTTTCCATAAAATAATAAGCAGTATCTATCTAAAACCTTCAGCAAGCATTATATGCAATGGGGATAAGCTAGATGCATTCCCAATAAGATCAGGGGTGAAACAAGGTTGTCCATTATCACCACTATTATTCGATATGATACTAGAAATGTTAGCTGTAGCAATTAGACAAGATAAAGATATTCAAGGAATAAGAATAGCCAAAGAAGAAACTAAGTTATCACTCTTTGCAGATGATATGATGATTTACCTAGAGAATCCCAGAGATTCAAGTAAAAAATTATTTGAATTAATAAACAACTTTGGCAAAGTTGCAGGGTACAAAATAAACCCACACAAATCTTCTGCGTTCCTAAATATTAGCAACAAAGTCCAACAGCAAGAGATAGAAAGAGAAATCCCATTTAAAGCTAGGGTAAACAGTATAAAATACTTAGGAGTCTACCTGCCAAAACAAACCCAGGGATTATATGAACACAATTACAAGACACTTTTTGCACAAATAAAGTCAGATTTAAGTAAGTGGAAAAACATTAGTTGCTCATGGGTAGGCCATGCTAATATAATAAAAATGACAATTCTACCTAAATTAATATACTTATTTAGTGCCATACCAATTAAATCAAAAGACAATTATTTTCTAGAGCTGGATAAAATAATATCAAAATTCATTTGGAAAAACAAAAGGTCCAGAATATCAAAGGGACTAATGAAAAGAAATGCTTGGGAAGGTGGCCTAGCGCTACCAGACCTCAAACTGTACTATAAAGCAGCAATTATCAAAACCACTTGGTATTGGCTAAGAAACAGAGAGGTAGACAAGTGGAATAGACTTGGCACTCAAGATGCAGTAGGCAAGGAATATAGCAACCTTCTGTTTGATAAACCCAAGGACCCCAGCTTCTGGGATAAGAACTCATTGTTTGACAAAAATTGCTGGGAAAACTGGATAACAGTGTGGTGGAAATTAGGCATAGACCCATACCTGACACCGCACACAAGAATAAAGTCCAAATGGGTACATGATTTAGGTATAAAGATTGATAGCATGAATAAACTGGAGAAGCAAGGAATAGTGTATTTATCAGATCTATGGAGAAGGGAAGAATTCTTTACTAAAGGAGAGATAGAAAGCATTATGAAATGCAAAATGGATAACTTTGATTACATTAAACTGAGAAGTTTTTGCACAACCAAACCCAATGCAACCAAAATCCGGAGGGATGTAGTAAATTGGGAAAGAATTTTTACAGCTAAGCTTGGGGATAAAGGCCTCATTTCTAGAATATATAGAGAACTGACTGAAATGTATAATCATACAAGTCATTCCCCAATTGATAAATGGTCAAAGGATATGAACAGGCAATTTTCAGAGGAAGAAATTAAAGATATCTATAATCATATGAAAAAATGCTCTAAATCACTATTGATTAGAGAGATGCAAATCAAAACAACTCTGAGGTACCACATCACACCTATAAGATTGGCAAACATGACAGAACAAGAAAATGATAAATGCTGGAGAGGATGTGGGAGAGTTGGAACACTAATTCATTGTTGGTGGAGCTGCGAGCGCATCCAACCATTCTGGAGAGCAATTTGGAACTATGCCCAAAGGCCTACAAAAATGTGCATACCCTTTGACCCAGCAATATCGCTACTAGGACTATATCCCCAAGAGATCATAAAAATGGGAAAGGGTCCCACATGTACAAAAATATTTATAGCAGCACTCTATGTAGTTGCCAAAAACTGGAAGTCAAGGGGATGTCCATCAATTGGGGAATGGCTGAATAAATTATGGTATATGAATGTAATGGAGTACTATTGTGCCATAAGAAATGATGAACAAGAAGACTTCAGAGAGGCCTGGAAGGACTTATATGACCTGATGCTGAGTGAAAGGAGCAGAACCAGGAGAACTTTGTGCACAGCAACGACCACAGTGTGTGAGAGTTTTTTCTGGTAGACTTGGAATTTTGTAACAACGCAAAAACTTCTTATAAAAAAAAAAAATCCCAAAGGTGGTTCTCAAGGCAAAATGCCTTCCACACTCAGAGAAAGAAATATGGAAGTCATTCACAAAATGTAGCAGATCATGTTTGTGTATGAGTATGTGTTTGTGTATCATGTTTTGATTTGTTATATGATTTCTTTCATTTATTTTAGTCTGACTACATAGCATGACTACAGTGAAAATATACTCAATAGGAAAGTATATGTAGAACCTATACAGAATTGTATGCAGTCGTGGGGAGGGAGGGGGGTAGTGGGGGGTAGGTGTGGGGGGGATAAAATCTCAATTGTATGAGAGTGATTGTTAAACATTAAAAAATAATAAAAAAAAAAGAATTACCTAGAAAGCTATTTTATGTGCATAATAGAAGGGGTGAAAGGGAGTAATGTGTAGTAAAGGTAGAAAGGTTAGATGGTGTTAAGTTATAAAGAGCTTTAAGTACCAACAGACTTTTTGTCTGGTCCTATAGGTAATGGAAAATCACAGGACTTTACTGAAGGGAGTGGTGACCTGGTCAGACAAGCTTTAAGAAAATTCCATTGTCAGTGAAGACTTTTACACGTTCTACAGGTAAACATGCTGGAATAAAATCATCATTAGTGGAGCAATCAGAACACTAACATTGACACTTATACCTATCAAAGGTATAAAAGGTCTCATTGTCCTTTATTCTGTCTTTAGTGATATATCCTTAACCAATGGTTAAACTCATTAGCAATTTTATCTATAGGTATAAAAGTCCTAATGGCCCTCATTGAGTTAAAGATACATTCAGTCACCTTATCAAGGCATCCACATCACTGCCAGATTTGGCCACTTTTTCCCACAACCTCCCTAAAATTTATCTTTTCCTCCATAAATCACTAAAAGGCATTGATCTGTGATCAACTAATCAAAGAAATCATTTCCAAATAAGCTGTACTTTGCAGATCAGAGTATTTTTTATACAGATTTACGTGATTTTGTCTTTGTAAAAAATATTTTAATTTTGATTTTTAAATTTAGTTTATTTTTTAAATTTTAATTAAAAATTGCAATTTTAATTATTTTTTAAAAATTTTACAACTTTCCATGGCTATTCTTGCTTGATTCAGAAGCCATAATATTTATGATCTTCCTAAGCAACATCATTGTGGGGATTTTAGTGCACTATACTTAGAGTCAAAAAACCTAAGTCCAAATATTGTCTTATTCTATTACTACCAATATGGTCTAGGTCAAGTCAGTAACTTCTCTGAGCCTCAGTTTCCTCTTTAGCAAAATGAGTGGATTGGACTCAATGCCTTTAAAATTCCCCTAGGTCTATAATTCTATGGTCTTACGAGTCATCAGCATCCATACTACCCTCCTTAAGCTACCACTGCCATATCTAGTATACTGGCACCCAACCCAATAACTCCATTCTCTGATGCCAGCTCTAGTTCTTTACTCCCATTCCCAGACGTTTGTTATTCAGTCTTCTTTCTGAAATAAATACATAGAGGGTTACATCCTAGTTATGAGTACCATTCCATCAAGTCTAAGTGATGCCCATCAGGTCAGATTGGCCTTCTTGCCTTAATTTGTCTAGTTCACCTTGTTTATTACCATACTTTATTTATTTAAATATGAAGCCATAGAAGGAAAGAAATATACATTTAATTAAATACCTATTACGTGCCAGGCTCTGTGCTAAGGAGTTGCAAGTATCATATTTGATCCATGTAACCACTCTGGGAAGCTGGTGCTATTATTATCCCTATTTTATAATGAAGGAAACAGAAACAGACAGAGGTTAAATGACTTGCCCAAGGTTACATAACTAATAAGTGTCTGAAGTCTAGTGATCTATCTACTGTACTACCCAGCTGCCTCATGGGTTTTAGTGCTGCATTGGCCTTTAAGAATTTAGGTACTTTGCCATTTGGTGTATATATGTGTAACAGCATGGTCCCTAGCATACACAGGAGGGCCAGGTGTACAGCTTCTTAGATCTGTTTTGCTAAAAGGAAAGCAACTTTTGAAGGGTTAACAATCTACTTTATCAAACATATGTATCATTCACTTAGTTCAGGGGGAAAAGTCAGCACCCTGAACTTTAGAGAAAATACAGAGAAATAAAAACCAATAGACAGGGCTTCCAACTGTCTGACCATAAGCAATACATACATCACAGAACAACAAACAGATCCAACTGTTTGACCATACATACACAGTTACCAGAGAGAGAAGTATCAACATCTGGGTTTTCAAAGCCAGGGGTCTCCTTAGTGGCTACTCAAAGTCTCATCTGGTTGAACTCCAATGAGTAAGCCCCAAAACAAAACCTCACCTCAGGGTACATGTACACTTTTCAGGAACCAGTGTCTCATTAGAAATTAACAAAAGGTGTGGGCCTTCCAAAAAAATAAATCCCTCCTAATCAAACTTCCCTTGATGGGCAGGCCCATTAATAGGTGGAGAAGATCTTTAACTCTCATTAACTTACTTAACAATACAATACGTTTGATATTGTAATTACTTCACTGTATATTTATTTTTATTTTTTTTTATTTATTTAACTTTTAACATTCATTTTCACAAAATTTTGGGTTACAAATTTTCTCCCCTTTTATCCCCTCCCCCCCCTCAAACCCAAGCATTCTAATTGCCCCTGTGACCAATCTGCTCTCTCTTCTATCATCCCTCTCTGCCCTTGTCTCCGTCTTCTCTTTTGTCCTGTAGGGCCAGATAGCTTTCTTTACCCCTTTACCTGTATTTCTTATTTCCTAGTGGTAAGGACATTACAGTTGATCCTAACACTTTGAGTTCCAACTTCTTTACCTCCCTCCCTCTCCACCCCTTCCCTTTGGAAGGCAAGCAATTCAATATAGGCCAAATCTGTGTAGTTTTGCAAATGACTTCCATAATAGTTGTGTTGTATAGGACTAACTATATTTCCCTCCATCCTATCCTGTCCCCCATTACTTCTATTCTCTTTTGATCCTATCCCTCCCCATGAGTGTCGACCTCGGATTGCACTCTCCTCCCCATGCCCTCCCTTCTATCATCCCCCCCACCCTGCTTGTCCCCTTGTCCCCCACTTTCCTGTATTGTGAGATAGGTTTTCATACCAAAATGAGTGTGCATTTTATTCTTTCCTTTAGTGGAATGTGATGAGAGTAGACTTCATGTTTTTCTCTCACCTTCCCTCTTTATCCCTCCACTAATGAGTCTTTTGCTTGCCTCTTTTATGAGAGATAATTTGCCCCATTCCATTTCTCCCTTTCTCCTCCCAATATATTTCTCTCTCACTGCTTGATTTCATTTTTTTTAAGATATGATCCCATCCTCTTCAATTCACTCTGTGCACTCTGTCTCTATGTATGTGTGCGTGTGTGCATGTGGGTGTGTGTACTCTCACCCAGTACCCAGATACTGAAATGTTTCAAGAGTTACAAATATTGTCTTTCCATGTAGGAATGTAAACAGTTCAACTTTGGTAAGTCCCTTATGACTTCTCTTTGCTGTTCACCTTTTCATGGTTCTCTTCATTCTTGTGTTAGAAAGTCAAATTTTCTTTTCAGCTCTGGTCTTTTCATCAAGAAAATTTGAAAATCCTCTATTTCATTGAAAGACCATTTTTTCCCCTGAAGTATTATACTCAGTTTTGCTGGGTAGGTGATTCTTGGTTTTAGTCCTAGTTCCTTTGACTTCTGGAATATCCTATTCCACTCCCTTCGATCCCTTAATGTAGAGGCTGCTAGATCTTGTGTTATCCTGATTGTATTTCCACAATACTTGAATTGTTTCTTTCTAGCTGCTTGCAATATTTTCTCCTTGACCTGGGAACCCTGGAATTTGGCCACAATGTTCCTAGGAGTTTCTCTTTTTGGATCTCTTTCATGCGGTGTTCTGTGGATTCCTTGAATATTTATTTTGCCCTCTGGTTCTAGAATCTCAGGGCAGTTTTCCTTGATAATTTCATGGAAGATGATGTCTAGGCTCTTCTTTTGATCATGGCTTTCAGGTAGTCCCAAAATTTTTAAATTGTCTCTCCTGAATCTATTTTCCAGGTCAGTTGTTTTTCCAATGAGGTATTTCACATTATCTTCCATTTTTCCATTCTTCTCTCTTTGTTCTGTGATATCATGCTTTCTCGCAAAGTCCTTAGCCTCCATCTGTGCCATTCTAGTTTTGAAAGAACTATTTTCTTCAGTGAGCTTTTGAATCTCCTTTTCCATTTGGCTAATTCTGCTTTTGAAAGCATTCTTCTCCTCATTGGCTTTTTGAACCTCTTTTGCCAATTGAGTTAGGCTAGTTTTCAAGGTGTTAATTTCTTCAACATTTTTTTGGTTCTCCTTTAGCAGGGAGCTGATCTGCTTTTCATGCTTTTCTTTCATCTCTCTCATTTCTCTTCCCAGTTTTTCCTCCACAGCTCTAACTTGATTTTCAAAATTCTTTTTGAGCTCTTCCATGGCCTGAGCCCATTGGGTGGGCTGGGACACAGAAGACTTGATTTCTGTGTCTTTGCCTGATGGTAAGCATTGTTCTTCCTCATCAGAAAGGAAGGGAGGAAATGTCTGTTCTCCAAGAAAGTAGCCTTCAATAGTCTTATTTCTTTTCCCTTTTCTGGGCATTTTCCTAGCCAGTGACTTGACCTCTGAATATTCTCCTCACACCCACCTCGCCTCCTGGTCCTCCCAGCCAGCGTTTGGGGTCTGAGATTCAAATGCTGCTTCCAGCCTTAGGGCTTTTGGCGGGGGCAGGGCTGCTATTCAGTGTGAGAATTAAGTTCAGGTGGTCAGGACAGGACAGGGCTGCCTCTCAGGCTCAGTTCCCTCAGGGGGTTTATGCACAGACCTTCCACAATGGATCCAGGCTCCCGCCCGCTTGAGGAGCCCGGTCTGCAGCCGCCTCTCAGCTTCTACCTCCCGGGGTGCCCGAATCATGGGGGCACCCCACTCCTCTCTTGACACGACAAAGAGACTCTCTCACCGACCCCCGTCACCTTTGGACAGAGGGACTTGTGCAGCCACTGGAGATCCCATCCCTGAAGCCTGCTTGGGTCTGTTTCTCTTGGTGCCGTGGCCGCAGCAGGTCTGGGCTGGGCTGGGCTCCGTGTCTCCAGTGCTACGGACCTTTTGCAAGATGTTTGCAGGTCCCTCCGGAACAGAAATCTCCCTCGCTCCAATATTCCGTGGTCTCTGGGTGCAGAATTCGCCATGAGTTACTCCCCTGTAGCCGTTCTGTGGGTTGTGGGTTCGGAGATATGTGTATGTGCGTCTTTCTACTC
This sequence comes from Notamacropus eugenii, assembly GCF_028372415.1. NCBI lineage: Eukaryota > Metazoa > Chordata > Mammalia > Diprotodontia > Macropodidae > Notamacropus > Notamacropus eugenii. The sequence continues at coordinate 282,688,157 of NC_092875.1, read as the reverse complement.
CGCCATCTTGGCTCCGCCCCCCTACTTCACTGTATATTTAACAAAATATAGTTTCCCCAATTATCTCTTTTAATTAGGTCTATTTTTGTTTTTGCTTGGTCTCAGATCATGATTGAGACTTTTATCTCAGCTAAAGTGTAATAGATTCTGCTCCAGGTCCTTATTTAACTCTGTGTGTGTCTTTCTGTTTCAAGTATATTTCTTGTAAACGTTATATTGTTAGATTCTAATCCATTATGCTATCTGCTTCTATTTTATGGGTGAGTTCATCCCATATACATTTACAGTTATGACTACTAACTGTGTATTTCCCTTTATCCTATTTTCTTCTGTTTCTGTTTCTCTTTTTACGCTATCCCACCTCAAAAGTCTGTTTTGTTTCTGATAACTGCCTTCCTTGCCCTCCCTTTTATCATCACTCCCCTTTTCTCTTACCCCCTTTCCTTCCTACTTCTCTGTTGGGCAAGACAGATTTCTGTACCTGAGTGCTTGTGTATATACATATACACATATATAATCTTCTCTCTTTGAACCAATTATAATGAAAGTGAGGTTCAAAAGTTGCCTGCCACCCATCTCATTTTCCCCTCTACTGTAAAAGCTCTTTCTGTCTCTTTTATGTGAGATAATTTTCCCCTTTCTTCTCTCACTTACCCCTTTTCCAAGTGTGTCCCTCTTTCTTACCTTCATTATTTTGAGATCATTTCAATATAATCAAATCATAACCATGCCCTTTATCTATGTAGATTATTTCTAACTACCCTAAAAAAAATGGCAAAATTCTTAGGAATTATATATATATATATATCATCTTCCCACATAGGAATGTTAACAGTTTAACTTTATTAATTTCCTACAATTTCTCTTTCATGCTTATCATTTTATGATTCTCTTGATTCTTCTGTTTCATTGCCAAATTTTCTACTTAGCTTTGGGTTTTTCATCAGAAATGCTTAAAAGACCTTTATTTCATTAAATATTCATTTTTTTTCCCTGAAAGATTATGCTCAGTTTTGCTCAGTAGATTATTCTTGGTTGTAATATAGCTTCTTTGGCCCATATTCCAAACCCTATGTTCTTTTAAGGTATAAGCTAATAAATCTTGTTTGATCCTTATTGTGACTCCATGACATTTGAATTGTTTCTTTCTAACTGCTTGCAATATTTTATCCTTGTCCTGGGAGATCTAGAATTTGGCTATAACATTCCAGGGAGTTTTCATTTTGGCATCTCTTTGAGGAGACAAAGAGTGGATTCTTTCAATTTCTATTTTACCCTCTAGTCTTAAGATATTGGAATAGTTTTCCTTTATAATTTCTGAAATTATATTGTTTAGGTTCTTTTTTTATTATAGCATTCAGGTGGTTCAATAATTCTTAAATCATCTCTCCTTAATCTATGTTCTAGGTTAGTTTTCTGCTCAGACACTTCATATTTTCTTTTTTTAAATTTTGTTTTATTGTTTCTTAATATCTCATGGAATCATTAGCTTCTACTTGACCAAATTTAATTTTTAAGGAATTATTTTCTTCAATGAACTTTTGTACCTCTTTTTCCATTTGGACATTTTGCTTCTGAAGGAGTTGGGTTTTTTTAGTGACTTTTTCTTTCTTTGCCATTTGCCCAGTTATATATTTTTCTAAGGTATTTTTTCTTCAGTATTTTTTGTGCCTCTTTTACTGAGCTGTTAATTCTCTTTTTGTAATTTTCTTCCATCTCTTATTTTTTTACCAATTTTTTCCTCTACTATTTTTACTATTTCTTTAACTCTTCCAGGAATACTTGCTGAGCCTGTGTCTAATTTGCACTTTTTTTCTTTGAGGCTTTATTTGTACCTGTTTTCATATTGTTGTCTTTTGAGTTGATCTTTCCTGTCACTGTAGTAGCTTTTAAGATCTGGTTATTTCTTTATCATTTGCTCATTTTTCCTGCCAGTTTCTTTATATTAAAATTCAGCTCTGCTCACATGGGTAGAAGAGGGGCATGGTCCCAAGCTTCAGGCTTTTTCTTACTTTTGTTTATAGAGCTAGTCCTGAAGGTTCTGTAAGTTTTCAGTGCTTCCAAGGTGATGTGATTCAGGGAGAGGTGTGGTCCCTAGTGTCCTGGTCTGCACTCTGGGCTTTATCCAGGAAGGGTCTGTTCCCTAGCTGCTGCTGCTGTTCTCTTAGTTGCCACCAAAGAACACTGTTAATATTGCTATCACATGCACCCTCACTGGGATCACAGGCCTTTTATTCCAATCTCATAGGTTATCTTGGCCTGGAAAAATGTCTCACCACAACGTTTTGTTGGCTGTGTGTAATGTTAATTAGAGAGTTAAAGACCTTCCCCACCCATTGATGGGCCTGCCCACTAAGAGAAACTTGATTAGCCAAGGCCCACATCTTTTGTTAATTCCTAATACACTGTTTCTCAAGGGTTGTAATGCCCTCTGTCTCTGAAAAGTATGTAAATACTCTGAGGTGAGGTCTTACTTGGGAGCTTACTCATTGGAAGTGTTTGTTTGGCCAGACAAGACTCTGGGCAGCACTAAGGAGTTCCTGCCCACCCCACCCTCCCAAAGCCCCACCAACACTTTGAAAATCCAATATTGGTACCTGTGTATGTATATAATGGTCAGACAGTTGAATCTGTCTGATCTCTGATGTATGCACTGCTTATGGTCAGACAGTTGAAAGCCTTGTCTGTTGGTTGATCTTTATTTTTCTGTTTGTATTTTCTCTGAAGTTCAGGGTGCTGACTTTTTCTCCGAGCTAAGTGAATGATATATGTTCTTGACCAAAGTAGATTGTTGACCACTCAAAAGTTGCTTTCCTTTTAGAAAAGCAGATCTAAGGACCTGCACAGCAGGCCCTGCTATGTGTGTTGGGGTCTCTACTGTTACACTATGTCACTCCAGAATTAGGTGTGATGTGTTATTTTTAAATTCTTCTCTACTCTGTCATTAACTCTACTGTTTGTCTGCTTGCTGTGTTATGACTGTGACTTTCTCTGCTACCTAAGTTAACAGTATGAAGATCCTTTTATAAGTTTTAGACATCCTTTTCTCAGTCCTTATCCTTCTTAACTTCCTTATAGACTTTGACACTGTTCATCACCCTCTCCTTCTGAATACTCCATCCTCCTTAGAATTTTGTGACACTGTTATCTTCTGTCTAACTACTCCTACCTGTCTAACTACTTTTTCTCTGTCTCTTTTGTTGGATCTTCAGCCAGATCATGCCTCTAATCATGGTTGTCCTCCATGCTTTACCCTGAATCTTTGGTTCAGTTTTCTGAAACCTATAGACCCTTCACAGAATGTTTTTTAATTTTTTAATTAATTAAGGAAATGTTGAATTTCATTTAGAGGTTAGTGAAAATTTATAATACTGCCAAAGTTCACAAAACGCCTTGGCAGTCTATAGACTCCAGTTTAAGAACTCATTTGGAGCAGAATCAGAACATTCTATCCAGCAACAATGTTGTAATGATAAGCAGCTATGAAAAACTTTCCTACTCTGATCAATGTAATAATCCATGACAATCTAAAGGACTCCTGGTAAAAAAAAATGCTATCTATCTCCAGCGAGAGAACTTACGGACTCTAATTACATATTGAAGTATTTTTTCATTTCACTTTTCTTGCTTTTTTTGCAAGATAACCAATATGGAAATATGTTTCGAATGACTTCACATATATGCCTGTTATCATATTGCTTGCATTCTTAGTGATAAACATAGGGGCAAGAGGAAGGGAGAGAATTTGAAACTGAAAATTTTAAAATGAATTCTAATAGATAGATAGATAGATAGATAGATAGATAGATAGATAGATAGATAGATAGATAGATAAGCTGACTCACCTGGCTATTTCATTACTTCCCACAGCTTTGGTTATCATTTCTATGCAAATGATTCCCAGATCTATATCTATATCACTAACCTCTTTTCTGAGATCTGGTCCCTCATGAACTGCCTTTTGAAAATCTTGAATCATATGTCCTATAGGCATCTCAAACTCACCACATCCAAAAAGGAACTTATTATCTTTCCTTCCAAACCTTCTCCACTTCCAAATTTCCCTTTTACTATCCAGAGCACTGCCATACACTCAGTCATCCTGAGTCATAGCCTTGAAGCGATCCTTCATTTTTCAATTGTAATTACCCTCACATATTCAAATTATTGTCAATTTTTTTTTGTTTCTACCTTTACCTCTCTTGTGTGTGACTTGTATGTTGTATGTGACTCCCTCTGTTTATTCACAGAGTCACCAGCCTACTTCAGGTCTTCTTCACTTTGTACCTAAGCTATTGCAATAAACTTCAAATTAATCTCCCTGTCTCAAGAGTTCCCCTATTCTAATCTATCCTCCACTCAACCACCAAAGTGATTATCCTAAAGTTCAGGTTTCACCACATTACCATCTCCCCACCTCCACTCAATATATTCTAGTAGCTCCCTTTTATCTCCAGGAATAGATATAAATTCCTCTCTGACATTTAAACTTGGCCTGTCCTTATCTCTCTGGTCTTTTTATACTTTTTTATACCTTATTTTATTTATTTATTTTTATGCTTTATTTCCTTCCTGTATTCGATAACCTATTTGCTCTTCCTCAAAAATGGCACTCCATACCTAGAGTGTTCTCCTTCCTCACATATGACTCCTAGTTTCCCTGGATTCCTTCAAGAATCAGCTCAAGGTCTACCTTCTACAGTTATCCTTTCCTGGCTTTTTCCCTCCTCTCTCCCACACTTCATTCCCACTGAGATTACTTTCCATATACATATATACATGGAAAATAATATATATGGAATATAATATCTTGGGAGCATTGTGTGTGTATATGTGGGTGTGTATGTGTGTGTATGTGTGTGCATGTGTAAAGTAATGGAGAACATAGAGAATCATACTGACATAGCCGTTTGCATAATGTTTCTCTCATTAGCATGTGAGCTCCTTGAGAGCAGGAACCATGTATTAGCCTTTCTTTGTGCATCCTCTACTTAAAGCAAAGTGTCTGGCATACGATAAGTTTTAATAAATTCTTATTGACTAAAATATGTTTTGATCAGGCCTACATTCCTGAAAAAGAGCTGTCCATGACTGTAAAATGGGCCCCAAAAGTCTTAGGATGCCTTTGAACTACTAAAGTTTAAAACTGCACCAAAACTTTTGGAACATCCTGTATTTTAAATCATGGTCCAGAAATTCAAATCCCTTCCTCAGATATTATCTTCTTAACTAGCTATTTACTTTCCAAAACTGCCTGTCTCTACTGAATCCCAGACCTCCTATCCACAGCAGCGATGAAAATGCCACCTGTTTCCCTAAGGGCTTCAGTTTCTTGCCCAGTACTTCATAATCCTGAATTATGCTTTTCAGGTTCCTTCTGGCAGTATCATTTGTCCCCATATGGGATAGGAGTGGGTAGTACTTGTCAGGTTTGACAAGTCTTAGGCAGATTTCTTCAATATCCTGGATATATGCCTTAGAAAGACATCAGATCTCTCTGAAGTTAAGACTTCTTGAAGGACAGGCATCTGAACTGGGCTTTGAAGAAGGGAAAAGATTTTAATGGGTAAAGATAGACTAGAACCAAGGGACTTTCCAGGAATGAGCAGAAATACACAGGCAGACAAATGCATGTTTGAACTTGAACAGCAAAATTTGGCTGAAATTTAGACCTCTGGAAGGTTGCATTGGAAAGATGGTGTTGTGGAAAAGGGATGGGATGTTTTCTATTTGGCCTTAGAAGATAGAACTCAGAGCTGGAACCAGCAATGGGCAAGCAGAGCTATGCCCCAAGTATTAATATTTCAAGGACACAATTCCTCCCTCCAGTAACCAACTTCCTGTCTATCCCCCTCTCCCCAGCCTTCCAATCTACCCACTCTCTATTCTGGACTACTAACACCACCACTCCCAAAATCCCAAGCAGACTATAGTCCACCATCACAAAGTAAACTGCTTGGTCTGGCCATACAGGATGCCCAGACTCAATGTTGGATTGGGTAGGCTATAGAGCAGTGAAGGGAATGTGATAAATGCACCAACTGCCATTCCCCACACACACATTGTAAACTCAGCCTTAGACCTGACACAGTCATTATCCTCTTCTGCCAGACATCCAGGGTTGTGCTGGATCTAGCTCCAATGGCTCCTAAAAACAAATTGTTAAATATTCAGTATAAGCACTTTCGCCTTGTAAATCAGAAAACAGAACAAATTAGGGTCTGAATTTTCATTTTGTTGATTCTCTAAATTACCAGTGATGAAGAAAATGTCAGTGATGAAGATTAAAAGAAAAGTATATCATACTTTTTGAAGAGCCACTTGTTAAATATTTACCAGCATATCACTGCATCCATGCCTTTTCATTGTACCCTCTGAGCATCTCTCTCTGTTGTGGTGCAGTGAAAGAAGGTCCAGATTTAGAATCAGAGGACCTGGATTAAATTGCAGCTTTGTCATTAGCACATAGGCTTATGACCTCTGTGATCTTCAACAAATCATTTTTCTCTGAAGAGTACTTGGATTTCCTCAACTATAAAATGAGAGGATTGAACTGGATGATCTCTAAGATCTCCTTATTGGTACAAATCTCTTCCTCTAAGATTTCTTTTCATCTTCTGGTGCTTAGTAAAATGCAGTTTTCTCTTGTATACATGACGACTCTTGGCCCCTTCTCCAAAGCTGACCAGTCCTCCTATCACAGAAAACCAAGAACTGTAGTTGGCATATTCCCTATTCACTGTTGACACTTTCTGATCCTACATGGACCAGCACCAATAACAGTCTGTCCTTTGAAGTTGACTCCATCATGTATAGAGTCTTGTTGCTGTCTCCAACTGACTCCCTCCTCCCTAATAAGTTCAGTACCCAGGTTACTATGCTCCTTTTTTTTCAAAGCAAAGGCTTTTATTAAAATGGTATAGTAAGATAAATTGTGATAAAAACATTCATTTCCCCCAATAAACCTATGGGAACAGAAATACGCACATCTTTAGAGTGAACAGACACAAGAACAGACATAGGAAGGCATACATGGTAAACACAAGTGAACAGGTTACAAGTGTGGAGGAATATCTCATGGTTCCAATAAGTCATATCTTTTGAACTCTACCCCATACATCCCTTCAATAGACTAGCCCTGGTTTCTCAGATTCCTCAATTCCAGTGACTTGCATGTAATCTACCTAAACCATGAGCAAGAACACATATGTTAGAACCCTCTCTTATGGACTTCACCTATCATCCAGTTCAATTGAATTTGTCCCAAGTGTCGAAATCCTAGTTACAGACTCTGAGAGACCAAGGGACAATGGATACCTGTTGCAAACAAACAAATAAAAACAGGACCTAAGGAAGGCTTCCAGATAACTAGAGTTGTCCAGAAGTAAACTTAATTGCCTTAGGAGACAAGTCTTCAAGCAGAGGTTGGATGACAATTTGTTAATGTGTTGTGATATGGATTATTATTTGGGATGCCAGAGCTATACTACATGGCCACTGAGAGACCCCTTCCAACTCTAAGTTTTTTCTGATCCTGTGATTTAGAGCTGAAGCAGGAATATGGGATGTTGTTATATTGGATAGTATTAAGGAATGGAATGCAAAAGAACTGGAAGGCCCAGTAGGAAGACTGAAAGATTCAGTTAATTGTGTGGTCTTCAAGAGTATGAAAACCTCCACAGTAATCAACCAATTAACAAGTTTACCATGTGGCACCCATTTATATCAGGTGATGTAGACACAAAGATAAAAATTGAACAGTCCCTACTCTCAAGAATCTTCCTTTCCATGGGGAAAAACAACACATATAGTTATTTGCCTCTTTGCCTCTCCCACTCATTGTTCTTAATTATGCATACATACACACATATATACGTGTGTATGCACACACATATTATGTATACATATAGTTATGTATATGGGTATTTATGCATATGTACATATACATACATACAAAGATACACACACATGTTTGTGTGTGTATTGTGTGTGTGTGTGTTGATGGGAGCTACCTCTAGTATACTCCTGGTTGGGAGTATTCATTGCACAAAGACAGGAGATTTAAAAATACGTTTGATGGTGATAAGAAATGAAGATGTTTGAAATTCCATTTGATGTCAGTAAAGACCTTTGAGTTATGCTGGCAGCAATAGAGAGCAGATACTTATAAATCTAAAAACTCTTGCGTTTCACAAGTGACCTGTTAGTATAATGAAGTGAAATTTCAATGTGGCTCCTTCATCATCCTCACCAGAATTCAAGTGCCCTGAAATCAGGGCAAATATATTGCTCTTTCCCTAAAGCTAGTTCCATTCTCTACAACCTTACAGCTTCCAAAGCTCCCTTCTTCTAAATTGCATTCTATCTATTAAAGGTACCAACATCCTTCCAGTCTACTAGATTCATAATTTGTGCATCATCCTGGATTCTTCACTTTCCCAGTGATGTGCTGATAAATAGATGTTTAGCAACTAATTCTACAAGAAAAAATATATGCACAAGACACTTCTGAGTTTAATCTGAGTCCTTAACATATCCTCCAGCACTTTCTTAAGTCTAGACAATTAACAAAACAATAAACCAATCCATGATTTGTGATGTTTTCCCTTCTATGAGGTTTAAATGTTCACAATGCAGATTTAACTATCATCTAGGGTCCAATAGGAAGTGGCTCCAGTACAACCCTGCCCCTACCCTCCACATCCAATAAGTCACCAAATGTTGCCATTTCTACCTCAACCACATCCCTCATATTCAACTTCTCTCTACTCATACTACTATAGCTTAATTCAAGCCCTAATCACTTCTTTCCTAGATTATCACAGCAGCTTCTTAATTGGTCTTCTTGCCTTAACAATCTTAAAACTAACATCCATTCTATATAATGATGCCAAAGTAATTTTCCTTAAGCATGTATTTGTTCATATGACTGCCCTAGTCAATCAACCCCAAAGGCTCCCTATTGCCTTTAGGATAAATAGTCCTTGAAGTTCTTTGCAATCTTCCCCAACCCATCTTTCCAACATAACTGGACATTATTCCCCCTACTGTACTTGACAATTCAGTCAAACTGGCTTCTTGACTCCTCACACGGAGTACTCCATTACCTGTCTTTGTATAATCCATGTCCCTAGAATGTACTCCTCCCTACTTGTGCTGCACTGAGTCCCTCTATTCCTTTAAGATGCAGCTCAAGCATCATCATCTGCATGAAACCCATCCTGATTCCCCCAACTGGTAGTTCCCTCTTTTCTATTTAAATTTTGCTACCATGTATATGTATTATGTACACATACACATATTATACATAGGCATATGTGTGCATATATTTATATTCATGAACTTTATATTTATCATCTATATGTCTTTATTTTCTCCCCCATTAAGATATAAGCTCTTTCTGAGTAGGAATCATTTCATTTCTTATACTTATATCCCCAGGACTTAGCACACATTTTATGCATAGAAATACTTTTTCATTGATTAGTTAGGAGAGAAAGGAAAATCAACTTTCTTGATTTTTCACCACTTAATTTTTTATGTAGACAGCTGAATTTCCTGACTTGTTTGTTGTAGGGATCCAACTTCTACTTTTTCAATTGATCAGTCTTAGATTCCAATCCAATAAATTCATAGATTTAAAGAAAAAATAAAGTTGAAGAGTTATCTATTATAATCCTCTCATCTTATGGTTGAGGAAACTGAATCAGAGAGAATAAATGACTCACCCAAAGTCACCACACAGGATAAATAGCAGTCAGGATTTCAACCCACATGTTCTGAGTTCATTTCTAGCACTTATTTGGAAAAGGTGAGTTGGAACCAGGTTGCAAAAGGTTTTTAATGCTAAAGAGAGAACTTTATATTTGATCCACAAGGTAATAGGGAGCCACTGGAGTTTATTAAGTAGGAGAGAGACATACTCAGAAATATTCTTTAGAAATGTTAGTTTGGAAGGCAGAGCCAAGATGGTGGAGAAAAGCAGCAACTTGCCTGCGTTCTCCTCAAAATCCCTATGCATACCTTTAAATAACTCCATAAAACAATACTTGTAGAGCAGCAGAACACATAAAAGGACAGGATAAAATAATTTTCCAAACTGGTAGTCAATAGCAAAACACTTCTGAGAAGTGGCAGTGTAAAAGAGAGAATAGAATAGGCAGAGGGGAAAATAGAATGGAGGGAAATATAGTTAATAATAGTAACTTTGAAAAAATTTTTGAAGCAAGTTTCTCTGATAAAGTCCTCATTTCTTAAACATATAGAGAACTGGGTAAAATTTATAAAAAATAAGAGTCATTCTGCAATTGGTAAATGATAAAAAGATATGAACAGTTTTCAGATGAAGTAATCAAAGCTATCTATACCCATATGAAAAAAACACCGTAACTCACTATTGATTGGAGAAATGCAAATTAAAACAATTCTACCTCGTACCTATAAGACTGGCTAATATTACAGAAAAGTAAAATGATGGATGTTGAAGGAGATGTGGAAAAAATGATTCATTAATGCACAGTTGGTAGAGTTGTGAACTGATTCAACCATTCTGTAGAGCAATTTGAAACTATGGCCAAAGGGCTATTAAAATCATGCATACCCTTTGACCACTGGTAGGTCTGTATACCAAAGGAGATAAAAACAAAAAGGAAAAGAACCTATATGTACCAAAATATTTATGGCAGCTCCATTCTGGTGGCAAAGAATTGGGAACTGAGTGATGCTAATCAATTCAGGAATAACTAATTGCAGTATGTAATTGTGAAGAAATATTATTGTACTGTAAGAATGATAAGGAGGATGCTCTGCAAAACCTAGAAGGACTTAACGGAAACTGATGAAAAGTGCATGTACTGTGTACAAAGTAACAGCAATATTGTAAGATTGTGAGTTGTGAATGACTTGCCTATTCTCAGCAATATGATGATCCAAGACAACTCTGAAGGGCTTGTGATAAAAAATGCCATCCATCCCCAGAGAAAGAGGTGATGAATACAAATTGAAGCATACTTTTTTAACTTTATTTTTCATAAGATTTTGTCTATGTTTTCTTTCACAAAATGACTAATTTGGAAATATGTTTAGCATGTCTACATGTGTATAACCTATACTGAATTGCTTGCCTTCTCAATGACAGGAGTGGGGAGGGAGGAAATGAGAGAATTTTGGACCTCAAAGTTTTAAAAACTATTAAAAATTGCTTTTACATGTAATTGGGGAAAAGCAAAATACTAAACAAAAAAAAGAATTGTGAGCTTTCAAATTGTGTGGATGACAGTTTGGAGTTGGTGTATTAGTAAGCACTGCCTAAGTAGTAAGCTTTCATATCATTCTAGGCAAGAAGAGAGGAGACTGAATTAGAATGGCAAGTAGCCAAATGGGTATTTTCTACCTTGAAAAGAAGTATGTTAATTTAGTTTGAGAAATTACATAAATATCAGTTCACAATTTTTCTGTATCTGCACCCCTATTTTTTTACTTATTTCAAATTTATTTTTGTCCCTTACTTTTCATTTATTAAAAATGTAATTAAATATAAGGTGAGCCCACACTTGCATAGGACTGGATTATTCCTAGGAAACTGCAAAACTCCTTTGCTAATTCCAAACTTTTCCAGGGGAAAAAAGCCAAGTCAACAATATTTATTGAGCATTTACTATTTGCCAAGCCCTGTGCTAAGTTTTTAGAATTTGAATAAAATTAAAAAGAAAGACAATTCCTTACCTCAAAGAGTGAAAAAGCATAAAAATGTAAGGAATTTGCTGAGAAGATGGTATAATAGAGAAAGAGGTCTAAAGACTCAAGAGTGGAGCCCAGAGGGGAATGAAGGAATTGATACTGATGAAGTGAAGCCATTGACCCCACCCCCAATAGCCACTGCCCCAGCCCCAATATATCAACTTCCTCATATGCCTCACTGCCTCACTAGAACTGAAGGTGTGCACATGAACTCAACCACATACCACATCCATCTAGTTTTAGACAAGACCACAATAGCCAGTCAATAAGAAAGCAGCACCAATGGAATACTGAGCAGGATATTTGACCACTAAATCACAGACTAAGTGGATACTTGTGCAGTAATAGCAAGAACTGACCTTAGGCGAACTTATGACATAGAGAGGATTATTACAATGTCATTACCACATGTTAATACCTCTCCCCCCCATAGGCTTTTCTGTATGCATTATGAGTAGCTATATGCATAGCTACATCAAGGATAGGACCCCTGCCCAAATTAGCAAACTCCTCATCTATTTTAATATTCTACATTCTACATCATTACAAGGAGTATTCAAATTGGTGAGATCTGAGAGAAATGATTATTAAATAACCAATAATTGGGGAGATCCAGGATTTTTCCCCTTTCACAGTTGAAGATTAAGTCAAAGCTTAGTTCTCTGAAGGGCAGGCCTAGTGATGAGATGAAATCTTGGAGTTGTTGCCACACTAGACTAGAGAACCTTACAAAGAACTTATCTAAGATGAATTCCAAGATTGAGATGAAGATAAGTTCTTTGGGTAGACTGCCCAAGCCTGGGGGTGGTCTGGAAGTCAATGACATAGTCAGAGTCAAGTCCCCCAGCCCTTCGTTAGAATAGATTCATCTGTCATTATAATATTCTGCTTCATTAATTATTAACCAATCAAAGTTGATTGCCACCCTCAGGAACACCCACTCTTCCAAGCACTATAAGCACTGAATGAGTTCCATGAGGAGTCTGTGGTATTTGAGAATGCTACAGAGCCCTCTTATTAATTATTGTTAGCATAATTAATAAAATGATTACAAAGAAACTATGTTTCTCAAACTTTTTATGTGTCACAGTTTCACACGTCCATTTGAGTATTTAAATAGTAAAAGCTTCAGTTTTTAAAAAAGTCTAAAATGTAGATGAGCTAAGAGCCTGGGCTCAAAATAGTTCCACTATGCACTGCTTGGGTGACCTTGAGCAAGTCTTTGAGTCTCTCTGAATTTCCCATTTCCTTCAGTCATGCTAGGAGGGGGCTGGACTAAATGATCTATATAGCATCTTCCAGTTCTAAATCATACAATCTGAAATGTTAAAACAGCACAATTACTGGACAGCTCCAACATGATTTCATTTTAAATTGAGATCCATTGCCCAAGGGAATCAGAATAGGCTCTGCCTTATAAGAACAGACTGAGATCTGCTACGTTCCTTTTTGCCATTAACACCTAAACATCCCCAAAAACAGCAGGAAAGGGGCACAGAAGGACATTGTTTCTACCCAGAAACTGAAATGGTTCTATAAGCTTTTTAAATAGTGCAGGCCAACCACTGCCTCTCTGAAGGAAATTTAACAGCCAGAAAAAAGTAATTTCAACCTTTGTACTGATTTCTACCCCTTCTCCCCCAGACTATAGAAGATGTAGCCTGAGGCCATGCAGCTTCAAAAGTGTTCACTGAGCTGGG